>NC_056736.1:305435424-305660424 GCF_019279795.1 Protopterus annectens | reverse complement strand
GTCAGTAATTGTTGCACACACCTTTTGATCTATCTTGTACTTGATGGGAAAGCTCTCAAGAGTTGATGTTATGAGATCATATCTATGCCTTCCCTGTAATCTGCAGCATGACAAAGTAGCTGACTTTCTTTGAAGTGTGTCACAGCCGATCCACTGGGTGGTGTCACCAAAGAAACTGCGATTATGATGGGTCCAAATGTCAGCCGTAGTGTGCTGCATACTATCAACATTCATGCTGTTGGAAGCTGCAAGCATGTTCTTATCATTCATAAGCATATTTGTGTACTTTTCTATAAGATCATATATCTGCCAAATCTCCGTGTTTTTGCTTAAAGTTAAATCACTGTCTCAAACCAAAATGTTTCTCACTGCATCATTATAAACACCACATACAAGCTGGTCTTTTATCAGCTCATCTCTCAGATCACTAAATCTGCACGTTTTTGACTTGTTTCTTAAGTCAGTTATATTTGCTGCAAAAGTTTCACCAGGCTTTTGATCTTGTGTAAAATAGTGCCTTTCCACTATAATATTCATTTGAGGGTTGCATATTTCTCTAAATTTATGTTTTAAGCACTCAGAGTCTTCCCATGTTTCAGCATGTATCACAATATGGCAGTTTTCCCCCTTCTCTGCATAAACAGCAGGTGCATACACAAATGAATGCCCTCTCTCAATGGATTCTGAACCAGCCAAATTGAATAGAATAAATGCTTTTGTATGTGCGTCTTTATCAGTAAAAGCAGCCTGTATGAAAATATCATATTCTTGCTCAAACACTCTCTAGTTTTCAGCAATATTATTATCAAACACAAGAGGATCACATCTGCGAAATCCCTCTGCCATGCCAAGTAAGTGTCAAACACGCACACCAAGTACTTGTAATTATATTCAGCTGTACAACAGACTCTGAAATAACTGTACTCTCTGAAAAGACTGCACTGCAATACTGCACACACTGCCAACACTTTGCACACTTTAGATACTTTGAATAGCTTTAGTTAATGTGAAAAAGTAGTACATTGTGAAAAAATACAGTTTTCTCTTTTTTGAACATTTTATATGATTCTGATATTGTTTCAAATGTTTTCATAATTATTTCAAGTACTTTTTTCAGTATGTCGCAATTCTGAACATTTTGTTTATTCGGTAATTTGTTTGGAATGCTCCGCTTTATATTCATTGAGGGAAAAATCATTTAAATGAGTTTAAGAACATGGAAATGTTTTCTGACCTGTTTACGAGTTGTTTGCAGTCGTTTGAGCCACTTTTGTATATTCCTCCATTTCTGACTGTGCGCCTCATGGTTTTAAGAAGTTGTGACTTTGGAGCCCATTCTGAGAACATGTCACTCGTCTTGTGTATTCAAATAAGATGACAAAGCTTGGGTGTTCATTTAAGATATTTATTACACACAAACGCATCAGGATGGATGACTGGAACATAAAACTTAAGCGACTTAACTGACTGACTGCTATACACATACAAGCTTTCACTCCAGCTGCTTACACAAAATGGCACTCTGCACGTGCTCAGTACTTTCTGTGCATGTGCCCATGAATTACAGTGGATTTAAAAGTACAACACACACACACTATGATCTACACTCCCTGTGTTCCAGTGGATTTCCTCAGGGTGTTCCGGTTTCCTCCCACATTCCCAAGACATGCTGCAGGTGGATTAGGCTTTTTAAATTTGCTTTAGGTGCGACTGTGTGCATGTGTGTGCCTTCTGAAGAAGGCTGAACGCTGGGCTGGCAACTCAACAATGTAAAACTCCACTGCCACTTGTTCTGCAGACTGATGATCCACTGTGGTGATCCCTAATGGGCACAGCCGAAAGTAGAAGAAGAAGACTAGTCTTTATAGCTAGAGTCACAGATAATAATTAAACCAAACCAGCCAACAGCACAAGACCTATAAAAACCTATCACATTTTGTCTATTTTCAGCAACTAAAAATCGAAACCTGAAAAGAATTTTAAATAGAACATAACAAAATATTATCAGGACAAAGGTTGGTTGATTATAGAGCCACTTGAAGCTTGATGCAGTGAGTTGGGGCATCGGGTGTTCAACTGATGAGTGACGAGTTTGACTCCGACTGATGGTAGTATGAAGAATCAATGCCATTTATTATACTGCAAGGTAAGGATATGATCTCTGGCAGGCTAGAATTGTCCAGTGTTAGGGGATGTTTTAGTGAGTGAGAATCCCACAGTACCAGGGCACGGCTGGAGTCTGGTCATCATTAGCTTTCACCTCCTTGTAGTGCTAAAAAAAATGAAGTAAATTTTGCTCCAGACTAATTCTACTGATCTATGAATGCTACGTGCTATGAGTTGTGCCAACATTATGTTGTAATTTTTTGTCCAAATTGCCACTTCAAAGTGTCTATTACCTCCTAACATCTAATTACTATTCATACTATATAGGGGCCCTGGAAGTTTTAGGAGACTATATCACCCATGTTGAGAACTACTGGTTTAAGCAAAAGTAACTCACATTTAAGTTACTAGTTGCTACAAAAAGTAATATATTACTATTACTAATTACTAATTTGAAAAAGTAACTAGTTATATTACTAGTTACTAGAAATTGTAATACATTACAGTAATATATTACTTATTGTTCATAGGTTCATACTAGGTTATCTGCCCTAGGTCATTTATAAGTATAGCCAGAGTGTGTTTGGGTTTTGCCACCCATTTTAAATTAATTTTGCTATGCCCTGTTTCAAGGTTAGTATACTGTGCCTCTGTCTAACAGTGACACAGAAGTGATACCCGGGGTAAACCTACGATCTCCCATCCACTCATCAAGATTCCTCTTGAAGAGAGTCAATAAGGGACTCTGCCTAACCTAGACTGGGATTTTATTCCAGAGTGAAGGGAGCCTTTGGGTTATGAATCTGTCCCTCCAGCATGTCCTATTTATTTCAGTGCTGAGGTTCAAGTCTCTCAAGCGTGTAGCTCGATGGGATTAGGATTTTCTGAGGTGCAGCATGTCCATTAATTCCGGGTTGGACATGGCTTTATACGTCAGGCACAGATCACCTCTGAGCAGGCGGTATGCCACGGAGTAGAGCTAGAGTTTCTTTAACCGGGCAGCATATGGCATCTGTTTGAGCCCTAAGATCCTCTTGGTGAGGTACTTTTGGGGTCTTTCCAGTTGCTGCAGGTGTCTGGTAAGGTACATCCCAAAAGGGGCATTGTACTCAATTATGGGCCTAATGAGGGATGAGTAAAGAGGCACGATGACCTCCGCTGATCTAGATGTGAATCCCTTCATGATTAGGTGGGCTATATAAAATGTTTTTCTAACCACTTTGGCCACGTGGTTGTCAAATGAGTGACTGCTATCAACTTGGGTCCCCAGGTCCCTAATTACTTCTTCTGTACTTAATGGATTACCACCTATGTGGTAATTTGTGGGCACTTTGTTTTTGCCAAAGGGGATGACTATACACTTTTTGGCGTTGAGCTTGAGGCCATGGCTCTGGCACCAGTTGTCTGTTTCTATGAGGCCCTTTTGGAGGATGCTTGTGTCGGCTGGAGAGTCGATTATGGCGCCCAGTTTGCAGTCATCTGTGAACTTGGTCAGCCAGAGTCCTTCCGTGTTGGCCTGTACCTCCGAGAAATATATACCGAACAAGAGAGGTCCCAGGACTGAGCCTTGTGGGACGCCACTTGTAACTGGTTTGGAGTCTGACATGGCTCCAGCAATTCTAACCATGTGGGTTCTGTCCTTGAGCCAGTTTGCAACCAATCTATAGTGACATAGGGGTTTATATTTAAGCTGGTGAGCTTATCTATAAAGCCCGAGTGGGGTACTGTATCGAAGGCTTTTGCGAGGTCCAGGTAGGCTGTGTGGACCACCTTCCCCTCGTCAATGGCCTTGGTGACTGTTTCAAAGAAATCGACCAGGTTTAAGAGGCAGGATCTGCCCTTAACAAAGCCGAACTGGGTAGGATCCAGTGTCTGTAGGTCCCCAATATCTTTATTTATGAGGTCCATGATGATCCTTTCCATAGCTTTGCAGACCAAGCTAGTCAGGCTTATGGGGCGATAGTTTCCAGGATCCGTTGAGGCACCACCTTTGTGGAGAGGGACCACTGTTGCTGTACGCCAGTCTTTGGGTACATATCCTGTAGTAAGGCTGATATTGAACAGTAGTTTTATGTTTGGGTTTAGCTCTTCTTGGAGTTCATGTAGGACGCAGCCCGGGACACCGTCTGGTCCCATTGATGCTGTGTTTTTTGCTTTGGAGAGGGCGGCTCTTACCTCAGCATCTGAGATGTCAAGGGGGCAGCACTGTGCTGGGATAGATATTTGCCCTTTTGGTGGGGAGGGAGGGGGAGAAGTTTGCGCTGAACCTGTCAGCTAGGATGTTGGCGATGTCTGTGGGTTCGGTGTATTTTTTGTCATTTTGGACTAATTCTGAGCATATCTGGGAATTCCCACCCAGGTTCCTAACATAACTAAAGAAAGCCTTGTGATTATCCTTAGTGTCCTGTGCAATTTTTCTCTCGAAGCTGGCCTTAGACGATTTTATGAGTGCCTGTAGTTTTTTGCTAATACTGATCAGAGATGCCTTCCCTTTTTGGGATTTTGCTCTATCATGTAGTAGCTTCCTCCTCCTATTGTATAGTTTGTTTATGGCTGGGGTCCACCAGACAGGACGCCTGCCTTTGGAGGATTGGGTCTTGGTTTTATTTGGGATTGCATGACCCATGCATTCCTGAAGGTGTTCATAGAATGCGTTTATAAAGGATTCTGCGGTCTGGGCGTATTTTCCACAGGCCGGGGCTTTGAAGGATTCCAGCTCGGTTTTGAGGAGTGTGAAATTTGCTTTAAAGAAGTTTTTCACTGTGGTTTTCTGGGCAGGGGGGTGGGGTCGGGATGTGAATATCCAGTGAGATTAGTTTATGGTCTGATCTTACCAGTGAGGGATACACTTCTGGTCTGGAGCATAGAGTCCCCATGTTGGTGATGATCAGGTCCAGTATGTTTTCCCCTCTTGTGGGAGTGGTAACAAGTTGTTCCATACCATTTGAGTTTATAAATTCTAGGAACCTTTGGGCTAGGGTGTTGGAGCTAGAGTAATGCTCCCAGTCTATGTTTGGGTAGTTGAAGTCGGCCAATATAATGGTGTTTGGAGAGACCTTCATATTTTCCAGTGTTCTCAGGAAGGCCGAGTGGGGTTCCTGGGTTTGGGAGGGTGGTCTGTAGCAGGCTATAAACTGGAAGGCAGTTTTACCCACTGTTAGTTGCACATGGATAGTCTCTGATGCTTCATGCTGTGCCACCAACCTGGAGGTGTGGGTATCTTTGACGAATATTGATACTCTCCCCCTCCTTTTGTGGTTCGGTCCAAGTTCTGGGGCCGAAAAGCATGGTATTAGGTATAACCTGGTAGTGCTGGGGGTGCTCTCGGGAGCCTTGAACCAGGTTTCTGTTACTACACAGATATCGATGTTCTCCATGCTAAGGAGAGTTTCGAGTGTGTGCATCTTGAGGTTTAGACTTCTGGCGTTGAGTAGCATTACTCTTAGTTTCTTATCCCTTGTGATACCTATGGAGGTGGGTTTGTCTTTTGAGCCTTGCCTAAAAAAGGCACTATGGGGGTAGCAAGAGCCTTTGCCAATATCCGAAAGCCCAGGAGTGACAGGTGCAAGCCGTCCCTAGCGAAGCATCGTGGCTTGTTGAGCATGTCATCCCAGGCTGACAGGCATTGGATCCCCTTTGAATGACACCAATACTTAAGCCAAATTGCTGAAATTGATCATCTTGTCTTCATATTGTGGCATCATTCTTGGTGAGGGTAAGATGCTACTCAAGGTCAGGGTCATACCGGCCTGGGCTACATGTTCAGAGAGCTCCTCTATGTCTCTTTTCATGTAGTCCAGGGAGGTACGTCTCAGGTCATTCACACCAGCATGGACAATGACGGAGTCAAATTTGTAGTTGCCTTTTAGTGACCTGAGTGCTTGTGTTATGTGGCAGATCCTAGCGCCCGACAGGCAGCTCACCGTGACCTTCTCCTTGTTCAGCCTGGTGAGCAGGACGTTAGTGTGCCTGACGATAGAGTCACCTATTACAAGTGTATCAGGTGTGTTGTTTAGCCTTAAGGGCTGTGACTGTTCGGCACACTGGCTTTGTGAGCTATGTGTTGCACGTGTTTTGTTTTGGGGTAGCGGTTGCTTGGGTGTCTGCTTTGGAGGCCTCTGCTGCTTAGGCAGATTTTTATTTAGAGCCTCCGAGTATGTTTTTGTGTGTTTGGTTTGCTGTCGTGGTAGGTCTATGTGAGACTGGAATTGTAGTGAGTGTGGTTTCCTTCTCCTCCTGACTGGTTACGCCAGTACTGAGTTGAGAGAGCTTAGCCTCCAGTTTGGCTATATGGTTGCATCTCTCACATGTGCTGGAATTTGTTGGGAGGAGGAGAGGGTTGTCTGTGTACATGAGGCAGTTGTAACATTGCCTCAAGATTCCCAGATTCACCAGCTGGACCTGAGAGGAGATTGACAACTGACCTTTGGACATGCTAGAATAGTATTGGGAATTCCTTTATAATTGAAAAACAGGGCCAATGGGGAACAAGGTACTCAAGGGGAGTTTGTGAGGGTGTAGTGCTTTTAATTTTTTAGTGCTGACTTAGTGAGCAAGTGCCAGGTAACTTAAATGCAATGTGTTACAGGTAACTTAAATGCAAAAACGACAAACAGTAACTTTCTTTCAAGTGAAACAAGGAAATAAGTACAGTAAGCAATGCAGATATCACTAGGGATCCACAGAAGCGCTGAAATGCCACCTTTTAGATGGAATTAGCGTTTCAGGGAAATAACAAGCAAACAAACAACAAGCATACAAACAAAGCTGGATTCAACAGGCCTGGATCTAGTCTATGCTACAGCAATAGATTACTCCCCTCACTGCATACCACATAGCAATATCTGTACCCCAGGAGAGCTTAAAGTGAATTACCTGTAAGGTCCTATTAGAAACAAGTTTTGTAACCCAAAAAAGGAAAGAAATGTGCCTCTCATGGAGAAGGAGTTTTGTGACCAGGTGTGGAGACTCATGGGAATCTTGATCAGGAACCGCAACCAAAAGAAGCTGTGGAGCAGCACAAGTCTATCTGTCGGTATATGTAAGGAGTGCTAGGGGCCTACTTCTAGGTGTAACAGGAATTAAGAGGCAGACCTAATCTGGAGTACCATGACTGTGGACTGTAAGATACTTGTTTTTCTTTTATTTTATAAATAAAATGAACGTGAACAAAAAGTAACCTTCACAAGTATATTTAAGATTATTCCGAATTTTGTTGGAAATAAATTCTAAACCTTATCACTTCACTGCAAATAAACTACATTGAATTAAAATGATCATCTCCAGTGCTTGCTATACAACACTGGTAGTTGTGGGAGGAATAATTTCATTGATGTTTCAGCTCATACTAATTTTTCATTCCTGCACCACAGCCTCCAACTGCACACATTTAAAGTTAATTACTTCACTCAGAGAGAGAGAGAGAGACAGACACACACACACACACACACACATAGTTAGAACTGTTTTGTTGTTTCTATGTGATGCATTTCGTCAGACAAAATGGAAAAAGTGATATAGACACTGGTGTAAACTAATATGAACATGGGTTGGGATACAGCGGACCTTCAAAAGAGGGGACCAAGGCTACTAACAAACATTTAGTCAGGTAAGTAACAAGCAAGAATAATGACACTGCTTTTCAGAGGTAGTCTACTCATGAGAATTGGCTGATTTGGCCAAAATGTTGTCTTCTCAATCGATGCACATAGAAGGTACGTATTTTAAGGACGGTCTAAAAATAACAAAAAAACTGCTGGCTAGGGTTGCTATGTCTTCTGAAACACAATCCATAACATTTCATATAAAAGTAAAATGGTCACAGCACAAATGTTTGACCTAAAGTATGATAAACTTACAGTAGGAAGTAGAAGTAAATACAAGTGAAATGATATCTGTTTTATCTGTTGATAAATTCAAAATGACACTCTCGTGTAATTTACGTAAATGGACTTTTCGGTGTGATGCTAGGAGCATTCATTAAGTAGCTGGGCTAACTGAAAGTTACCATCTAATAGTAATCAACAACTTAAGCCAGTACTTAAGAATGTGCATATATCTGAACAATCAAAAACTGTCACCAACTAAAATAGTATAAACACACAAAACGGAGAAGCAGAACACAGCAGAAGCAGCCAAATGTCCTGGTAGTAGATACTACGATACAGGATACAAAAGCAGCAATATTCCAGAAAACGTTAAAAAATTTTTTGAATGAGTGAGCGTTTTCACCTATAACAGGCTTCTTCAGACTCTATACAAATTTCATTGAACAAAACAGTAGTATAAATACACCATGTGACTGGCGGTAAAATCAATCAAACAATTAATCAATTTACAACTATCTAACAATCTTGGTGTACAAAATTTAACATAAGGAACACTTTTAAGACGCAGGTAATGCAAATAATGCAAAAATATATACATATAGGATATAGCATCCTCAATGTCTTTAAAAATCTCTCCCTATGAGGATGTATATTAAAAATCTCTTCAAAAGAGTATATATTATATATTATTAAAAATATATGTTGCTATATAAAAATATATATGTGTTTGTAAAAAGTGTGTAATATATATATATATATATCAACTGAACTGGACTAAACTCATAGTGATAATAGCATCAAATACAGACAAAGACTTGATAGTACATAATGGCATAGCTTAGTTGAGTGTGACATTTTTGAGAATGGTTAAACAAATAGCTACATATTTAGTTCAACAGAAGATATCTTACTTGAGTCTCATAATTGCATAGTTGGATCAAGTGTGACATTCTAATATAGTATAACATAAAATGATGTAATATATTGTCTATGAGAAAGTCACACACAATCATTGCAAAACTTATCATAATAAAAAGTACAAAAAGCAGATGTATATATACTTTTATTTATATATTTATCCAGTGATTACACATTGTTATTTTTACATTCGGAGCCATGGCAGAAGGAGATTTACTAGCATCTACAATAGAGTTGCCGTACGTTATAAAGAACACGGAAGTTCGACCGAGGCATACCGGAATGGTCACAGTTAACGACGGAACTAATTCTACCATTACCAGAACTGTTGGTGAACGTTTTCTAAACTGCTTACGTGAACGCCAGAATCCTCTGGCTTCCTACGAAGATAACGGACAAGACGTTGGTGTTACTGAGACGTCTTTTAATAATGAAGAACTCTGCACCACGTTAGAGATTATTGAGAATGATCTTTATAAACTTTTACGGATGAAAACACAACGAATGCATTTTGAAGTATGCGTGCAGAGACGCATTATACCTAGAGGACTCCGCGTTATGAAAATGCCTACGACAGGCACTACTTATCCCGAGCTGCTGTACCGCTGGCAGCAAATTAATATCGAGGTGAGTTTGCAGTATATGCGTTTACTGAATGACTTTTTTAGTCCTCTTGAGGATGAACTGAGAGGACAAATTGAGGAGAGACAGAAAGTTCTATATGATAAGTACCCCCATACAGTATTAGATGCTCGCCTTACAAATTTATTAGACAATGTGTGTATTGATTAATTGTTTGATTGATTTTACCGCCAGTCACATGGTGTATTTATACTACTGTTTTGTTCAATGAAATTTGTATAGAGTCTGAAGAAGCCTGTTATAGGTGAAAGCGCTCACTCATTCAAAAAATTTTTTAACGTTTTCTGGAATATTGCTGCTTTTGTATCCTGTATCGTAGTATCTACTACCAGGACATTTGGCTGCTTCTGCTGTGTTCTGCTTCTCCGTTTTGTGTGTTTATCCTTACAATTGTATTATTTTACTGGGGAAGTGGTCTACTCCGAATTCTCTTTTTTATCCAGTAACTAAAATAGTATGTTTTAAAAATGGGAAGAAACAGCCCATTTAAAAAAAAAAGTGCTGTTAGCACAAATGTGACTCTATCCAACATGTTGGTAATGAAAGTGCAAATTCTGTGCTTGTTAAAAATACAACTTCTAACTAACATGCTGATAATGAAAACATACTGCAGGAATGTAATAAAGAAACTGCTAGAAAGTACAGTTTTGTACCTACCATAAATGTAGATGTTCGAGGATCCCCATTGCTGCAGTCCTTACTATTGGGTATAGTCCGCCATCCAGTCGGCCCGAATACCAGAGTAAGGGCGCATGACCGTCATATCCTCAGTCTTTTCTTGCCCCAGATGTCAGAAGACCCTAAAAAGACAAGGCCCAAAATACCTGCACCAAAAATATGTACAATATATACAAGAATATATACAAAAATATAAGCATGTAACCTCACCTACACAACCACCCCTAAACACAGAGGGGAAGGAGGGCAATGGGGATCAACATCTACATTTATGGTAGGTACAAAACTGTACTATGTTCTTCGTTCCCCATTGCTGCAGTCCTTACTATTGGGTAGAATCCCAAAGCAGAGGTAAGGGAGGCTGGCAAATCATAAAGAAGCAGGAGCTGACAACATGCCTTGCAAAACAGCTGTGGCAAAACCAGCCCTAGACTTAGAGTAGATAGGAAGGTGATAATGCTTAGAGAAAGTATGCACTGAACTCCAAGTAGCTGCTTCCAAAATATCCTAGTTGCCACCCCTTAGAAATGCTGTTGAAGTGGCAGTAGCCCTAGTGGAATGAGGCCTAATCCCAGCTGGAATCTCCTTGCCATGATGGGAATAACAAAATGCAATGCAAAAGCCAATCCACCTAGAAATAGTTTGTTTTGACACAGGCTTGCCCTGTGAACTCAAAGCAAAAGAAACAAACAACTGCTGAGACTGCCTGAAATCCTTAGTCCTGCTTAAATAATAATTGCCTGTGTACATCTAAAGTGTGCAAAATCTTTTCCCCTTTATTTTGGGGGTCTGCATAAAAAGTAGGCAAATGAATAGTTTGGTTTAAAGCCACACTAGAAACCACCTTAGGCATAAAGGAAGGATTAGTACGTAATGATACCCTATCCTTATGGAAAATCAAAAGGGCTCTACTGCCATAAGGGCCTGCAACTCAGACACCCTTCTTGCAGAAGTAATAGCCAACAGAAAAGCAGTCTTCCATGACAAGTATTTCAATTCAGCAGTAGCCGAGGCTCAAAAGGTTGTAGAGTAAGTTTTTCCAACACAAAATTGAGATCCCAAGCAGGAGTAGGAGCTCTACGTGGGGGTCTTATATTCTTTGCCCTCTAAGAAACTGCTTGAACAAAGGATGCGAAAACAATGGTGGATCACAATCATAGTGAGCTGAAATTGCTGCAGCATGAATCTTAATGGAAGAGAAGGACAAACCTTTGTCCAATAACTCAGTAAGATATTGAAGAGCCACACTCAAATTAGGCTCAGAAATCTCCAAATTCTTTGCTGTACTCCAAAATAAAAATCTCTTCCATTTTCACTTTCCTTGTACTAGGTCTTCTAGCTTCCATAATCACATTTAAAACTTGTTGAGGAAGTTGAGACCTGCTGTGTCTCAACACAGAATATGCCAGGCTGTTAGATGAAGAGAGTGAAGCTTGACATTGAGCAGATGACCGTCCTTCTGAGATAACAGATGAGGAATCAGAGGTAAAGGCCATGGAGGCTTCTTTACCAGACTCCGTAGTAGTGGGTACCAGTGTTGCCGAGGCCAATCTGGAGCTATCAAAATCATCCTTGGCCTGTCTTGTTTGACCTTTAATAGTACCTTTGGAAGAAGAGGTAGAGGTGGAAAGGCATACACATGAAGGTTTTTCCAACTGAAAGACAGAGCATCCACTTTCCAAGCTGTGTGATGAAACCCCTTTGTGCAATACTTTGGCAGCTGGTGGTTTAGTGGAGAAGCGAACAGATCTATGTCTGGAGTTCCCCATGACACTGTCAATCTCTGAAATACATGAAGATCCAGTTTCCACTCGTGGGGATCCATGATTTGTCTGCTTAACACATCTGCTAAGGAGTTCTGTGCTCCTGGCAGAAACCTTGCCTGAAGAGTAAGTTGCAAGCTTAGCGCAGTCTCCCATAAAATCATTGCTTGCCTGCATAGAGGATAAGAATGTGTTCCCCCTTGCTTGTTGATGTACCACATGACAGTTGTGTTGTCTGTTAGAATCAACACCTGCCCTGGAAGAAGTAACTCCTTGAAAGCCATTAATGCAAACTGGACTGCTAACATCTCCTTCATGTTGATATGTAGATGCTGTAGTCTGGCAGGCCACTTGTCTTGTATCCACTTTCCATTTAGATGAGCTCCCCAAGCAATGTCCGAGGCATCTGTCGTTAAAATCTGACTCGCCTCTGGCCGGGTCACAGAGAGTCCCTTGTTTAGGTGACATTCCTGAGCCCACCACAAAAATTCTTTTGAAGGCAAGGTATTATTTGAATGACAGTGTCCAAATCCTGGCAGTGCTGTGTCCATACATTTTGAGATACCATTGTAGCTTCCTCATATGCAGTTTGGCATTGGGAAGCACCAGAATACAAGATGCCATGAACCCTAATGCTTGAAGGACTGTCCTTGCAGTCAGCACGGACTGATGAGATAGTTGATGGAAGTAAAGTGATAGACTCTTTTGTTTGTCCGGGGTTAAAAGGCCATCTGGGCTGCTGTATTCAGTCTCACACCCAGAAAGCACATGTCTTGAGAGGGTACTAGACTGGACTTTATTTCGTTCACAGAATACCCTAGGCATCTTAGCACTGCTATAACATATTCCAGATGCTGTAGAAGGTCTTCCTTTTCTTGAGCCAGAATCAGGCAGTCGTCCAAGTAAGGATAGATTTGAATTCCTTGAAGCCTGAAGTAAGCTATCACTGGAGCCAGAACCTTTGTGAATACTCTGAGTAGATAAGCCAAAGGGCAATGCAGAGAACTGATAATGAGAATTTCCAGCTCGGATACTTCCTGCAACTTAGCCTTATAGGCACATGAAGGTAAGCTTCCTTGAGATCTAAAGTTACCATCCAGTGATCTTTGCCCAGCAGAGGTAAAAGCTGTTGTAACGTCAACATCTTGAACTTGGGAATGTCCAGAAAAGTGTTGAGGAGAGATAAATCCAAAATTGGTCTCCACGTGTTCCCCTTCTTTGGTACTAGGAACAGGCGAGAATAAAATCCTAGGCCCCTTTCTGATACAGGGACTGGCTGAATGGCCCCATCTGGAGTAACTGAGAAACTTGCTTGTGAGCCTCTTTTCTTTGTGGAGGAGGAACGTCTGGCATGCCTTTGAAAGGGGCATTGTATGGAAATAAAATCTGTAACCGTGGTGAATGATATCCAACACCCATTTGTCTTGAGTAATTAAATTCCAATTTTCTTTGAAAAGAGACAGTCTTCCTCCCAAAGGAGCTGCCAGACGAGAATCTACTGGCAGCTGAAAAGACAGGTCATTGGGTCTGTTAAAGGACTGACCCCTGCCCTCACCAGAAGTCTGAGCAGGTGAACTCCCTGTTCTAGGCCTAAAAGAACCTTGAGTCCTGCCCCTACCACGTCTAGACCTACCCCTAGACTGGGAATCATAAGCAGGATATGTCCACCCCTTAGCAGGCCAATTTCTACTAAACGGTGGCTGCACCTGCAAAAATCTTTAACAGTTTGCATAGACTTAGCTTTGTCCTCCATTTTCTTTAAAACTGCTTCCACAGGCGATCCAAACAACACATCAGACTGTAAAGGAGCATCCAAAATCCTTGTCTTAACATGCTCAGCTAAATTCTGATCCCTCAACCAGGCATGCTTGTGAAGAACAGAACTAGTAGCAGCCACCCTCGAGGAGGCCTGTACAGCATCAAAACCACATTGCAAAGAATGCTTACCCACTTGTTCAGATACATGAACCAAATCCAGCAACTCTTTACACTCAATACCTTCCGCCAAAGCATCCACCTTAGATTTTAATTGTGAAAGGAGATAATTCTGATATTTTAGCATGTGAAACTGACAATTCAACGCTCTCATGGCTAGAGTGGAAGAAGTATACACTTTCTTTCCCCACCTATCCAAAGCCCTTGCCTCTTTATCAGTGGGAACAGGATTTTAACCACAGAAGCCTTAACACCTTTAGGCCCTTGAGAAATAGTTTCTGGGTCCGCCCTAGGACTCTTAAACAAATACTTATGAGCTTGACCCTATAATACCTATCAGGCTTAACAGGAGCAGGAGGCAAAGAGTCAGGGTTCAGGGAAGCCTCTGCAAAACATCTTCCACCACATTCAACACAGGAGGAATAGCTAAGGGCCTATGCTGGGGTAAAACAAGAATTCCCTAAGCCTTTTCCTGGAATCAGAGTAATCCTGGCCTTCCCATTTAAAGTGCTCCCTCATGGAATGCAGAGTCTCTGAAAATGAGAAATCCTCAGGAGGAGAAGCTGTAGGAGTGGAATCATCCACATCAGAATCAGAATAAGTAGGATACTCCTGCAAGTCTTCCGCAGAAGACTCTGAAGCCTCTGAACACTGTTCAAAACTATCAAACTCCGGTTCCACCCTAGGCCTCTTATCAGGAGGGGGCATAGAACCTCTAATCATAGTAATCAAATCTTCTGCCATTTTAAGCATATGTTTCTTAGGTACAGAACCCGAAATGCTAGGAGAAGCCCCCACTGAAGCTGAACTTGGCCTACCTCTCAAAGAAGTTTTGGCAACAGAAGGAGAGGCTCTAACTACCTTGGGAAGAGAGGGAAGAACAGTTACCTGAGAAGCCCCCCCTCAGCCTGGCCTACCTCCTGAGAAGGCACATCCTGTAACAGTAAAGTTTCAGCCTGAGACTCCATGGAAACTCCTGGCAAAACCTCTGGCTCCACTGAGCCTTCTAAAGAACCGACGTCCGGGACTGCCGGTTCATCAACCCTAGGCTTCGCTGTTTTGTCCTTGCGCTTCTCGGCATTTTATAATTGCAACGCTTCCCAAACACTAACCTGGCACAGTCTAACCTCCTCTTAATAGTGCGTTTGTTAAACCTAGCACAAGAGCGGCAACCAACAACGCTCAGGCCCTAAACAAGGTATACACAAGGTATGGTAATCCCTATGAGGTATCTGTTTCCCACAAGAAATACAGTTATTCACTTTTTCTGACATCCGGTTAAATACTGAGGCAAGAAAAACCAAAATGTTCCCAACGGGTACTTAGCCAACTCTGTTTCGGTCTGAAACTCGGAAATATTTCAGAACGCCAACCTGCACTCGCAAAACTGCTTCTGCATCGGACCATGCGGCAAAAGACTGAGGATATGGCGCCGGTCATGCGCATTAGTACCCGACTGGATGGCGGACTATACCCAATAGTAAGGACTGCAGCAATGGGGAACGAAGAACATCAGCAGACCCAGCATATGGTCTCTGCATCACTGCTGAGTAAGCTAAATGTATAGTACTGGTCAATGGTAAAGAAAGAAATTAAGGAGCCACTAGATTCAGGAGCACGGTCACAGTTAAGTAAATTATGTCTGCAAGCACAATGTATGAAGAAAAGGGTGGAGGCAATTGTGTTCATGGAAATAAAAGATTATCTTATAGCACGTGAAGAAATTAAGACACTGCTGGTTAAAGTACTACATTCTATAACTTCAATATCAAACTGAAAGAATAGTTCTGTAAAATCTTACCATAGCCATATATGTCCTTCTCTTCCATGTTGCAGTATTCTCACGTGTGGAATCCTTCGCCTCAGGCGACTCAAATGTCCAGCTCATACACAAAAGCTTAGTCTGCCTGCTGTAAGGTGCATGGGGCATCACACTGAGAGACCATAAACCGTGGGTCATAAATGTGATGTCCGTATGCAAAGACCTCAGAAATTAATGCCCAGTCGGACAACAGTCTAAGGTCAGCTGAAAAGATGCCATCCAGATAAGGGAAAAGGTCCTATAGGGGATAGCAGGGAGGAATAGGAATACTGCAACATGGAAGACAAGGACATTGATGGTTATGGTAAAATTTTACACAACTATTCTATGTCCGTGTCTTCCATGTTGCAGTATTCTCACATGTGGGGGAGTACCAAAGCTCATCTTGTGATATGGGTAGAGGAGGAAGTTGCAGTCTCCAAGAATCCATGGAGGATGGCTTTGGCAAATCTTGCCCTAGGTCCAGAGATGCAGTTCAATTTATAGTGTTTAGTGAAAGTGTGGATGGAGGACCATGTAGCTGCCTCTAGTATGGTGGCTATACCTAGACCTTTTAGGAAAGCCCCCGAGGAGTCCACTGTTCTGTTAGAGTAGGCTCTCACAGCATGTGGTAACTGTCTTCCATGGAAGGAGTAGCAGAAGGAAATAGTTTTGGATATCCAAGAAGATATAGTCTGCTTGGATACCGCTTTCCCCAGGGCCCTGGAGTGCAAGGACACAAAGAGTTGATTGGACTTTCTGATGTCTTTTGTCTTATCCAGGTAGAACCTAAGTTGCCTGTGAACATCTAGGGAATGCAGCACTCTCTCACTGTCATTCTGTGGTGAAGGAAAGAACATAGGTAAATGGATAGATTGGTTAAGAGAAAGTTCACTGACCACTTTAGGCATGAAGGAGGGGTTAGTGCGCATTGATACCTTTTCCTTATGGAAAATAAGGTAAGGAAGGATAGCCATGGGAGCTTGTAATTCTGAGAGTCTTCTGGCTGAAGTCAGGGGTACTAGAGTAAACAATTTTCCAGGAACACATTTTTAATGTGGCTGAAGCTGCTGCTTCAAAGGGGGCAGTAGTAAGTTTCTCCAGAATGAAATTCAAGTCCCAAGGAGGAGGTATAGGCTTGCTCTGTGGTTTTGATGTGGTTTGATGTGAAGGACCCCCTTGAGAAAAAGTTTTACCTCTAATCTGGATAACAAGGGTAGATCAAAAGGTAAACAGGCTGAGATAGCATACACTGAGCCAACAGATATTGCCAACATACTGGCCGACAGATTCAGTGCCAACTTTACCCCCCCCTCTCCCCCCTAAAGGACCAATCACAATACTGGAAGAATGCCAGGCACCCAGCATCACTGCAGCACAGGTTAAAGCTGCATTGTCCAAGGCCAAGAATACAGCTTCCATGGGACCCGACAATATCCCTGGCTGTGTTCCACATGAACTACAAAGTGAACTGGCACCACACCTGTGCCCTGTTCAATCACAGCCTCACCTCAGGCTTTGTCCCTACAGAATGGCACACTGCTACAGTCATCCCACTCCATAAAGGACGAGCGACTACAGACCTCATCACCCCATTAGCCTGACTAGTCTGATATGTAAGGCTATGGAGTGCATCATCATGGACCTAATTAACAAGGATATAGGGAATCTCCAAATCCTGGATCCCACGCAATTTGGTTTTGTGAAGGGTAGATCATGCCTGCTCAACCTGGTTGACTTCTTTGAGTCAGTCACCAGAGCTGTGGATGAGGGCAAGGTGGTTCATACAACCTACCTCAATCTGGCCAAGGCCTTTGATATAATTTGTGAAGATTGGAGGAAGATGGGCAAAGGCTGCCAGCCTAGTCAAACAGAATTTGATACATAATTCTATCAACTGTATAAATAAATGTAAAATACAGGCTTGTGTTGTTAAATGAAAGACTTACTTGTCTTTCGGCTTTTCCCGGTAAGGGGTCGCTACAGTGGAACTCAGGTCCGCTAATGATTGGAAGTAGATTTTTACGAAACGCCGAGGTGCCAGCTCGACTCCCAACCTTCAACGAAGGCACACCCATTTACGCACGCATGTCTTTCGAACGCTACTCAACCGCGGGGAGGACATGCAGACTCCACACAGAAGGCACTCCCAACACTGTAAAATGTGAACTTCAAGATTGTTGCAACATTACCATCTGCTGTAAGGAAAACCAAGCCAAGCATTTCAAATGTGTCTTTTGAAGTTGGAAAGATATTATGAATCTTTCTGATGTTTTCAAGTCGGCTCCAGTGGGTGTGGATGAAGGTTTCATGCCCATTGTTTTAAGGTTAAAGTTAAGGGCCAGAATATACATGTGGAAGGTGCTTTATTGCTCTGGTTTCTGCTAGAGTGTATATGTGAAATGCCTTTTATTGTTGTAGTCTCCTGAGCGGGTGTTAGCTTGCTAAATAATGCAGTTTGTGGCCAGGGAACTCCAGACTAAGTGTTAAAATGATGTAATTTGGGAGGGCCTTAGAGAGCTGTTGGTTAGTGTTTAAAAACTATTGCTGAGTGAGAAAAAAGGAAGCATTTTGATCTTGGACATCTAGCCCAGCACTGCTTGCTCTTTATGTATGTAAGTAAGATAATAGCACTGTGATTTCTCGTAGGAATAGTTAAACTTAGAAGAAAGTTAGACAAAGTATTTTTCTTTGAAATCAGATCTTTCCTACAATATTGTTTTAAGTTTCTGTGTGATCTCTGAACTTGAGTAGCATTCTACTGTAGTGGTTTTGTCTTGTGTTTTAATTATTTATTATTAAATATTTTAAAACCTTTACCTGTGGCTGGTTTATGTAGAGATAATTTAACTTCTAACGTACATTACATATTTACAGATTTTACTGTCTAAGTCACTTCAAATTAAGCCTAGACTGAATAGTCACATTACCAATTGGATAATAATATTGCACAGTAATAATTGGACACCCTTTTAAGGGCCTTTTAGTAGCTGATAATTATTAGCTGGTGATGGCAGTAATTACTACCGCATAGTCTGGCTGGAGAATCTGTGTCAGTCTTTCCCAGGAGAGTCGGTGAAGTTGTATAAATACTTATCTCAAAGTGTGGGTGTGTGTCAGCTACCTGGGCAGGGACACAAAGCACTGGTTGGACAGAGAGGGTACTGGAGGTTAGCTTGCCAGCTAGGCTGAGATCTGGATTCTATAGCTGTGCCAGTGGGGAGTCTTATTGGGAACCTGGTGAGCAAGGGAGCAACCAGCCCCAGACTGACTGTGATCGCTATGTGCACTTAAGGGAAATTGTACTTTACTGTGTGTATTAGTTATCCTTTCCTCTTCTAGGAGTCGCCCTCTCTGGTGTCAGTGGGGAGGATTTTTTGCTGCTTGATTGCTGGGCCAGGGCATGGGTATCACACCATTCCCCACTCAGGAATTATTGATAGACTCACCAAACTAAGCATCAACCCCTACATCACTAGGTGGGTTGCAAATTGGCTCACAGATGGAGTCTGCTACTTTCATACTGGGGATTCTAAGTCAGACTGCCAAACAGTCACGAATGGAGTCCCGCAGGGATCAGTCCTGGGTCCTCTCCTGTTTGGCATCTACTTCTCAGAAGTCCAAGCCAACACGGAGGGACTCTGGCTGACCAAGTTTACCGATGATTGCAAGCTGGGAGCCATTATTAACTCCCCACGTGATGTAGACATCCTACAGAAAGGCCTCACTGAGACCAATGACTGGTGTCGAAACCATGGCCTTAAGCTCAATGCCAAAAAATGCATAGTCATTCCCTATGGGAAGAACTCAGTTCCCACTAATTACCACATTGATGGTAGCCCACTGAATACTGAAGGCGTTATAAGAGATCTGGGGACACAGGTTAACAGCAACTTCTCCTTCGACTGCCACTGTGGTCAGAAAGTCCTTCTATGTGGCACATCTCATTACCAAGGATTTTGCATCCAGGAAGAAAGAGGTCATCATCTCTCTCTACTCTTCCATCATTACACCAATCAGAGTATAATCCCCCATTTGACATTTACCTCACTAAACACCTGCAACAGCTGAAAAGGCCACAAAAGCAACTCACAAAGAGGATCCTAGGCCTTAAACACATGCCCTACATGAACAGACTCAAAAAAACTCCAGCTTTTCTCTGCTCATATAGTCTATTAAGAGGCAATCTCTGCTTGACTTACAAAGCCATGTCTGACCCAGCCTTGTTAGAAATGTTACACCTAAAGAAATCCCAGTTCCTCCGCACAACACGCTCCAGGGACCTCAACCTCATTACCACAATCAACAGAACATGCTGGAGGGACAGGTTCATAACCCAGAGACTGCCCATGCTCTGGAACAGACTTCCCATACATTTCAAGCAGAACACCTCACTGGCCCTTTTCAAGAGAAATCTTGATGAGTGGATGGGAAATAGAAAGTTCACCTCAGGGATCACTCCAGTGGCTCTACTTGATTGAGGCACCGGGAACTAATGACAGCATGATACCAGGGCACGTCTACGGGCTAGGCTTGTAAAGGATCCAGGGCCATTGGCCTAGTACACACCTATGAACCTATAATTGCAGGGTAATGAAGTATAAATGAGACACTGATACATCATCACTTACCAGCTAAAATAGAGAATGGGCAGAGGAAACAGAGATTTTAGGGATGATAAAAAAATTTTTCAGAATTTTCAGCTAGTGATTGGGACAAAAAGAAAATAGAATTTAAAAAAGGGGTAAAAATAAAAGAAAATTAGCTATGGTTAAGAAGTAACAAGATTTATTTACAAGGGGTGACAAAGCTTTAAAGTATTGCAGATTAATGGGAATCTTACAGAGCAAGAAGACTGCTAAGTAGAAAATAAGGGAGTAACTGGATAATATGAGTTTATAAAGATTGCTATTAAGCAACTGTTTTTTGAAAATAACTCCAACACATAAAAATTTTTAGTACAACAACTTAGGCAACAGAAAGTAAAAAGGGCTGTTGACAAACTTAGGAAGCCTATAACAAGAAAAATAACTAGAGAACATGTACAGGTATTAGAGACATTTTGGAAATTTTATGAACATTTGTATAAAGCAGAGAAATGTGGAAATCAAGAAAAAGCACAAATGAAAATAATTATGGAAGACTTAAGAATGCCAAGGTTAGAGGCAGATGAGGTTCAACAATCAACAGTTAAGACGGGAGGAGATGACATAAAAATTGTGATGCATAGTCAATCTGCAGGAAAGTTTACAGGATTAGATGGTATTCCTGTGGAAAGTTGGAAGCTAGGACAGAAGAAAGTGATAAAGATGTGGACGGTTTTATTTAACAGTATTTTAAGAGGAATGAAGCATCAACATCCTGGAAGAAAGCAGTGGTGGTTGTAATACCTAAAAACAGTAAGGACCCATCAGACCCACCTTCACATAGGCCCATTTAAATTTTAAACCATGATTATAAAGTGTTTACATCTATAATAGCTAAGGAATGGCAAAGGTGTTGCCAAAATTGATAGATCAATGGGGTTTTGTGGAGGGTGTGGCAAACGTTTGACAACATTAATAGAACAATGATGATCCTGAGGAAAGCATAATGTAAGAAAATACTGCTGCTATTGGTGGTGGGTCTTGATGAAGAGAAAGCCACCAACACAACAAGCTGGAATTTTACGAGTAGGCCATTGGAAGCATTTGTATTCCCTGCTACAATAATAAGGTTAATTAGGAGGATGTAAGAGGGATTGGAGGCATAAATTAAAGAGGGTAGATTCCTCTCTGATAAGTTGTCTGAAGAGAAGAACCAGACAGGGGTGTCCTCTTTCCCCTTTCTTACTTGTATTATATTTAGAGCCACTGGCAAAGAAAATAAGGGACTCAGAAATTCTAGGATATAATTGGTATAGTAATCAAGAACAGTTGGCTTTATTTACAAGCAATATTATTTTTTACCTGATAAAAGCAAAAAAGGACATCTCAGTGTTGTGGAAAATTCTGAGACAGTTTCATGTCTTTTCAGGATGTAAAATTAATGAAGATATACGAAAGGATATAGCTGTAAACTATGCATTCACACATGAATTTTTTGAATACTCATATTTGTGAGGACATGATAAAATGAAGCATTTAGGAGTATGTGATTAAAAAAAGATTTTGTTATGACAGCTAAGAAAATGTGTGGGAAGAGACTAAACTAGACTAACTAAAGAGAGAAAGGTGATACAATGGAAAGAGGGCAAGAAGACATTTGGACTGCAGGATAGAAACCAACTTTCCTATCAGGGATTGACAGAGTTTAGGCAAACAGAAATAGATGGAGGAATTGCAAGTAAAAGGCCTGCTCTGGTAGAGTTTTTAGTTAAATCTAGAACAGAAGTTGATGTTAAAAAAGGGATAACTAGTAGGGCATATAAAGCATTGTATGATAACTATAGCAATCAATAGATAATAGAACTGGAAGTGGACTCTTTACAAAAGGAGTAAATTATATAGAAGAAAATGTGAATTGTGGGAACGATACATGCAGAATAATGTTTTTTTAGGAGGAATGAGATTTTAAGGGATGGCAGTAAATGAACAATTTATGCAACGTTGGATTGATGATAACTGTACAAAAGAATATATGTGCTGTATAATGTTTGTAACCACAAACATGCCAATATGGATTGTTTTCTTTTATATAAATGTAAGTTTGGCTATGACTTATATGATAAGTCAATAAAAGTGTTAAAAAAAAAAAAAAAGAGCGAGAGAGAAGTAACGCAGTGGAAGGTTTTCCCTAGAAGGGTACTTATCTTCCCAGACCTGAAGGATCGCTAGGCAAACAGTTCCATAAAGTCTGCAGAGGGAGCACACTTTGGTGGCAAGAAAGTTCGGAAGCTTTTGACACCCAACATTTCTGCATCTCTCCTTCAGCCCCACAGAGCTAAAGGCATCTGGAAAGTAATCCAAACCTTTGAAAGCTGTTTGGTGATGATAATCTTGGCAGGAAATAACCCATACAACTTAAGCCACAATAGAAATTTAACAAGAGTTGAGAGAAGATACTGTGCCAAAAAGAGACAGAGCGCCTTGCCATTATGAAGGGTACTAACTTCTCTGCAATACTACTTACTGGGATGCTGGTGACAAATTATGCACCACTATAGTGGTTATACAAACAAAAGCACATTGCACCTTACTTATGCATGTGGGCTTTGGCACTAACAGAGGCCAGGAAAAAAGCATACAGATGGAAGCGAGTTATCTCCATCCCAAATACCATCCATGGCAATGTAAAACTGGGATTTCTATGCTGGGGGAGGGGGATGTGGCATATTGGTTACTGTAATGCTTTTGATGTGTTGATTTGATGGGTGACGCAGTCGCCTTTTACTATGGTACTGTCTGGGATGTGTACACAACACATACCATGGTAGTCAAATCCATACAGGAGAGCTTAATGTGAATCAACCATGAGATGCTGTTAAATACAAGTAACGCAATCCAAAATGATAGTGAAGTTTGCCTCTCATGGATAGGAGCTATTGTTATTAGCAGTGGAGACTTTAGGGAAACCATTACCACACATTATGACCAGAAGAATCTGTGGAATACCAAAAACTATCTGTAAAAATAGTAAAGGAATACCAGCAGCCCAACTTTGAAGATCCAGGGAGTGGAAGGGCCTGCTTGTACACATACCAGGAATTAATACAGGCAGCTTGCCCTGACCTGAAGTGCCAAGTCTGTGGACTGTGTGACATTTTTTTAACACTTTTATTAAACCATCACATTTTAAAACAATGTGATAGGTACATGCATATTAATAGAAAAAAAAACAGAATTTTTTTTTCATTATTTTCATGTATTGCACGTTTCCTTTTTATTGACTGCCCTTCAATCCAATATTAAATAAATTGTTCAATTCTTGCCTTCCTTTAAACCTCATTCCTCTTCCTGATAATTCTGCATGTACTGTTCCCATAAATTCCATTTATTATAATAGAATTTGCACCTTTTTTCTAAAGATCTCACCTCCAGTCCTTTTATCTCCTTTACAACAGTCAATACAGCAACAACATTCAGTTTAAATTTTCAATTTGATTTTCTAAAAATCGTTTCCGACCAGCCAATAACATTAAACTTAGTGAGGCCTTACTATCTCTGAGCATTTCAAATCTAATATCCTGGCTCAAAAGAATCACTTCCTTAGTTACAACCATTTGCTACCCCAATATTTTTGGCACAGTATTCTGCAGGGAATTTTTAAAATATGCCAGCTTGTTATATTCCCAAAAAACATGTTCACAATTAATTCTCTTTCACATCACACCTCCAGCACTCAAATTTTATTTGTCTTCTTTGACTGGAAAAGCCCTATTGGGCAGAGCCCATTTTCAGCGAAGGCCCCAGGAGAAAAGCTCCACCACAGTACATTTATATTAACAAGTGAATTTCAGACAGTTCTCAGAAGAACAGTAAAATTTGCATTAAACAAACAATTACAAGACAGGTATATAAACTGAAGTATTTATGTCAACAATTATAAGTCTATACAGTTGTTCCAGCTATAAAATCTTGCAAAAGCAAATGGGTTGACACTGCAGACAGGAAAACTTAAAAAAGTTTAGTGTCCTTACATTTCAGTAATGTTTGGAAGGAGTTCAAGATACATAATGAACTAAGTTATACAATTATGCAAGAAGAGATATTTTAGTACTGCACAGGTTTGTACAAAGTTAAAACCTGTAATGAAGTAGGTTATAAAATTATACAGTAGGGGATATATTAGTAGTGTTAAGAAGGATAGTGGCAATAGCATATGACTAAGAGAGTGGTATATGATTGGTTCTATTTAGGCTGCCTGTTCTAAATTGGTGTAAACAAAAGTTTTATAATTTAGGTATACAGAAAATGTGTGAGAGAGACAGAGTGGTAGATAAGGGCAGTTAAAGAGCAACATGATAAGTGTTGTTTTAGAGGGGGTGTGTGAAAAGGGATGTATTGATTCAAGTGCAGGAGGGGAAGCTGTTACGATTGTGATGATTCAAGTAAGGTAGGGCAAACAATTTGTGATACATAGTAAGGAGTTTGTGTTTTCACTAGAAGTCTCAACCTGGTGATGAATATGAGGGTGACCAGGATAGGTAATGTATTGTTTCAGATGGATTTACAGCTTGTGAGTACTTGTGTAGAGATGGTGAGATCTGTCACCAGAATGCATGTCCCTTGTGAGAGTGTAAGGAATTAATATTCTGTATAATGCAGGGCAATGGTCAATCAGTTTATATGGCATAACTAGCTGAAATTATGTTATGTAGTTGTTAAGCTCTAGCCAGTTTAGCTGCTTTAAGGCTTGGCAGTGGTGAGCTTGGTATGCAGTGTTGGTAGCAAATTTAGCTACTTTGTTGTAACAGGATACTAGCTTGTATTTTAGTGTATAGTTTAGTTTTGTAAGGATAGGTGAGGCATATAAGAGGTTTGGAAGTTAACAGGATGAAGCTAGGGTTTCTCTTGCTCGGTCTGTAAGGTACTGTTTTGCCCTGTAGAGAAAGCCAAGTTTCTGGTGGGTCTTTTTAATTGTTTGAAGAATATGTTGATCAAATTTAAGATGGTCATCTAGTACAATGCCCAGTAATTTAGGGTGTGGTACTACCTCAGTTTTAGTATTATTTGCAGATGTAACCAGGAAAGATGTTTTTTTATAGAGATAAGTTTTGGGGTGAAAAGAATCCGTTTTGTTTTATTGAGATTTAAGGATTAGGTTTGAATTTTTCAGCCAGGCTTCGCTTGAAGATAAAGAAATTTGAGTGATTTCTTGTAGTCTGGATACTGTGAGGGTTGTACATATTAAAGTTGAGTAATCTGTGGATTGTACTATATTTGCTTGATGTATGGCAGTGTGGAGCTTGTTTATAAAAATAGTTAAAAGAAGGGGTCCTAGTATAGAGCTTGAGGGACACATATGGTAACTGGAAGAGAGGTTTTCCTGTCATTTGACTCCTTTTTGCCTTCCAGATACATAACTAAGGAACCATTTAAAGGAGGACTGAGACAGACCTAGAGAAGAGAGTTCAGCTAGTAAAGGTTGGTGTGATACAGTGTCAAAAGCTTTGGATAAGCCTAGGAACACAGCTGACATTAGGTTACCATTCTTCCTTTACTAGTTTATAGTGTTGGTGAAGTGCATAACAGCTGTGGTTCTACTGTGGTGGGGTCTGAAACCATGTTTTCCGAGAGCAGATTTAGGTGATGTAGAAGATGGGCATGAATATATTTTAAGTATTTTTGATTGTGGGGGACTGCAATGAGGTTGTGGTTATTAAACACTACAGAGTTTAATAATTTTGCTACCCAGCTGAGGAAAAATTCTCTAACATCTGCTAGAGGTACAAAAATACCTATGGAATCATTTCCAAGTAAAATTCCCAAAGCTTTTGGACTTCGTTGCATACTTGGGAACCATACAGATGTTTTCCCAATGTTTCTTTATAAACGGCTTTTCCATTCTTTTTCCTAATCTTTTCTAACTTCTTTTGATTGAATCTTAACAGTTATCATGCAATATTTAATATGCCCTACTAACCATCCTTTAACAATAGTTTCTGCTCTTGACTCAACTAAAGACTCTAACAGAGCTGGTCCTTCACTTAGCACTCCTGTATTTACTGCACTCTGCTTGTACTTTGCTATCAATCCCTGGCAGGGAACCTAGTCTATAATGTGCAGTTCAGATTTCTGCTTAGCATCATCCTACTCTATTACCTTTTCCTTTCTAGTTATCGGTCCCCAATACTTTAGTTACTTTGCTAATTATTCCAGCTCCCATTCTATTTTCTGTCCCATACTTGCAGTCATCCTAATTGATAAAATCTCCTTTCTCCAAGCCTGTGTTGTTTTAGTTCTTAGAATACTTTCTTTCTGTTACTTAAGCAGGAGTACTCACATTTTTTGTTGGGTGGATGAATTCTAAACCTTATCTCTTTTACTGTAAATAACTGTACTTCAATGAATAAAATGTTTTCCAATGTTTACTGTGTACTAATATAAAACTTCATCTATGCATCCTTGAAGTCCAACCTAAATGCTAATTCATCTCATAAACTTAAACTGCACATTGGCTCAACCCACAGATAAAAGTTTAAAATAGGTTTTCCCTACACCCCCATTGGAGGGTCAAGCTCCCTCAAGCACTAAAACAAATATACAACAGTTTTACGGTTGCAAATACAAGACAAAAACAAAAAATTCTCAAAAGACAAGGAGTCACTGCTGGCACACACTTTTGCACCAACATTTACTGCCTATGGAAACCGACAAAGCAGAGTTCACAATCGGCGAGTATTGCTTTATGAGCTCTGCCCTCATCCAATAGGACTCTGAGAAAAAATAACCTACACATACTACATGTCCTCTTTTAAAGAATTTTACCACTTGTGTACAAATTATCATTTCCTTTTGTTCATTTATTATGTTTACTTACACATCACAAGAAATATTTTTTAAGACAAGATTGCAAATCATACAATAACAGTCACATGTAGATATTCTCAAACAAAAATTAAAAGAATCTTTTTAAAATTACATGTGGACCACAAAAGAGAAAGATTCTTAAAAGATCAAGTGTGGTTAAAGCATGAAACACAGGAGGCTGCTGACTTTCATTAATTTAATCAAAAAGCACATTCCAAACAAAACAGAACAGCATATTTCAATATAACAGAGACATCTCAAAACAAATTAGTAAGAGAAAGGAATCTGAAGTATTACAGATCATATAAAAATATTCATTTCTGTTCTCTAATGAAGGATGACCTGTTTCTGAATACAGCACACAAGCACATTTGATACATTTCAGCTATGCTATATCTATGTACATTATGTGAGATGCACATAAAGTATTCTTTGATTTATGTGGAATTTATTAACCAACAAAAGCAGTTTCATTAAATTAGTCTTTGCTATCCTTTACAGAACTACAGCATGTTTTAAAATCATGCCATCTAACAGAAATTTTAAAAATCCTACAGTAACTGGCTCGTCTACACAGTCGCATTTTTGTGACTAGTCTTAAGAGATAATGAATGATAAGAGTCTTAGGAAAGTTCTGATGAAAGTATTCTGAATATATTTCCCTGTCAGAAAAGTACAATTGTGTAACTAAACTTACCATAAAAGTAGAGATGTTCAACTGATCACTCCTGCAGTAGCCTTAGCTATATGGGTTGCACCCTGCATAGGATATAACAACTGGCCAGCTTCCAAAGTTTCAAGGGCACCTTCAATGTACCTGAACAGTTATACAGCTTGAGCTGATCTGCAGAAAGTGAGTGATTTGGGTGCCAAGTCTTTCAGAGCTTTCATGACAACTGAAAGATGGTGGCTAGAGCCCTGAAACAGTCAATGAAATGTATATACTTACCATAACGTTCCATCTAAGTTGTTGCTTTTCACTTGTTTTCAACCAACAAAAATCTCGGAGGTCCTCATGGAAGGATATTCCGGAACACGGCTGAACTAAAAGATGCCCTGCTCCTGGAAAGAGGATATAATTTAAAATGAAAAATGAAAGTATGTGATGAAGCCCAGGTCACAGCAGAACAGATATCATCAAGAGAAACTCTGAACCAAAAAGACCCAGAAGTGAAAACTGATCTGATAGAATGCGCACGGACATGTCCTGGTGAAGGACCTTTGGCACCATAGGCCAAGGAAATGCACTCTAAAATCCAATAAGCAATGGTTACCTTAGAGACAGGCTTTCCCCAAAAAAGTTTAGAAACAGACAAAAAGCTGATATGATTTACGCAAGCCTTTGGTTCTATGCACATAGAAACGTAGCTACCTGTGCAGATCTAGTAGGTGAAGGTTGTACTCCTTTATTTTGGAAATTTAGAAAGAAGACTGGCAAATTAATGACCTGATTAATATTAGACTCTGAAGCCACCTTCAGCAAGAAAGATGGATTGGTCTGCAAGGACACTCTCTTTATGGAAATCCAGGTAAGGATGCTTAATAGATAGTGCTTGAAGTTCAGAAACACACTTGACTGAGGTAACTGCCACCAAACACGCAGCTTTCCATGACCAGAACTGCAAATCTACTGAGGTAGCTCGCTCAAACGGGAGGGAAACCAAAGCCTGCAGAGCAAAGGTAAGATCCCAAAGGTGGGTGGGATCCTTAATCCGATGACAAAGGAAAAAGGTACAATTCAGAAAGGCGTTACAAAGTTTACCCGAAGCTAATGAGGCCAAATTTTCACCCACATAGAAGTTAGATATCGCCGCCAACTGGACCTTAACAGTAGAGAAACTAGCTCCACGATTAAAAATATCTGGCAAAAAATCCAAAATGGCAGATACTGGAGCTGTGAAGGGATCCAGGTCATGCTAAGAAGCCCAGATCAAAAAATGCTTCCATTCGCTAGATGAGATCTTCCTTGTAGAAGTCTTGTGAGCCACAATCAGGATCTTCTTAATGGGAGAAGAAAGCCCAGGAGTCCTGCCTATCATGGAAATTGGAGCAGCCATGCTATGAGATTTAGGCTGAATAGATCTGGGTGCGAAGCCCCTGATGTGTGTGAAATCAGATCCAGGACTGGATCTAGAGTGCAGGGAGGACACACTATATGAGACCACAGAGTGGGGAACCAAACATGACTAGGCCAAAAAGGGGCAATGAGGATAACTGAACTCCCCAGCCGTCGAGCTTTCTGAATGAATTTGGGAAGAAGAGGAAGCGGTGGATATGCATAAAGTAGACCAGAGGGCTAAGCATGGACTAGACCATCTCTGGGGGACTCCCTCAGAGGCAGGATCAGAGCAAAATACTCACTGGACTTCGCATTGGAAGGAGAGGCAAAGAGATCGCAGCAAGGCCGACCCCACTTTAGAAAGATCTTGTCTGCTACTGACGGATTCAGAGACCATTTGTAAGGCATCAGAACAGATCATCTGAGCCTGTCCACCAGGATGTTGGACTCCCCCAGAATGTGTGTTGCCACCAGAAAATGGCAGGTGGAGATCGCCCACTCCCGCAATCTCATAGCCTCGCTGCAAAGGGGATATGACTTGGATCCCCCATTTGTTGATGTATCAGACCACTGACATATTGTCCATCTGTATGGCAACAGTCCCTGGAGGAAGAGAGGCATGGAGAGCTTGCAATGGCCAAAAGCTCCGCCTCATCTCCAGGACACTGATATGCAGATTGGTCTCCAGAGCAGACCACATGCCTTGGACCGTCCTTCCCATGCAATGTCCCCCCACCCAAGCAGGGAGGCATCCATGGTCACTATCGTCATGGGAGAGGGAAGAATAAATGGATGACCCAGAAGGTGGTCCTGGGATTGGAGCAACCAAAGAAAGGAGTCCCTGCAAACACGATACAATTGAACAGGATAGGATAGAGGAAGGTCTAGCAGGGATCATTGAACCACTAAGGTCCACTGCAGGACCCTCATATAAAGGTGGGCAGTTGGAACAAGGGTGATCGTGGCCGCCATGGACCTCAATGCCTGAAGAACTAAGCCTGCCGTGAGGAATTGGGCTAGTAGAATGTCCTGTACATGATGGCGGAGTGAAGACAGCCTGTCTGGAGGCAGGAAAACTTTACCTTGTATAGTGTCTAGTTGGGGCCCCTATGAAATCCAGCACCTGAACTGGTGTCAGTTGGGACTTGATGAGATTCATGGTATTACCCAGGGATGGAGCTAATGAATAAGTTAGTCTCTGGTCTGCATCAGCCAATGCCTGGAGGGAGTGGAGAGGAGCCAATCGTCCAGGGAGGGGAAGAACTGAAAACCCTGCAGCTGCAGGTGAGCTTCCACTACTGCCATTACTTTAGTTAAACACTCAGGGTGGCAGTGGTGAGTCCAAAGGGGAGTACACTGAACTGAAAATGACTGGCTCCCAGCCGAAAGTGGAGAAACCTCCGGGAGCGCCTGTCCATCTTGATTTAGTACGCATCCTGGAGGTCCACCAAGCACATCCAGTCATTTATCTGCAGGAAGGGCAGAACGGACTGAAGGGTGACCATCTGAAACATTGTCTTGGCAATGGACAGGTTCAGCGTTGCCAGATCCAGAATGAGTCTCGAGTCCCCTGTCTTATTTGGCACCAAAAAGAACCTGGAATAAATGCCGGATCCGGACTGGTCTGGGGGCACGGGGGGATAACACGTTTTGCAAGCAGCCTGGCAATTTCTGCGGCTGCCTCCTCCCACTGACTGGGTGGAACATCCAGGAGGTGTCTGGGTGGGGGGAGGTGAAGAAAGGGGATAGAGTAACCTCTGGAGATGACCTGCAGAACCCAACGATTGTTTGTAATGGACTCCCAGGTTGTTGGGTGCAGAAACAGGTGCCCACCAACTGCCTCCGGGGTGAGCAGTCGGGCAATCCCTCAGGACTGCTGAAAGGGTCTGTCTGGGAAAGCATCCCAGACAGACCCTTGGTTCTTCGGACCCCCTCTGCCACGAGGGCAGTGCCTGTCTTATCCCCCTCTACCCATGGGGGGTGAGAGATGTATCCCGAGCATCTTGGGAAGAACCCTGACACTTCTGAAACCACAGCTTCTTGATCTTGATAAGGATCTTTGTAGAGTGGAGAAGTGGATCCCAATGGCAGACAAGGTCTCCTGTCCTTCTTGTTCTGGGTTAACATATCACGAATCATTTTTCCAAACAAGGTGGAAACATTGTAGGGAGCATTCATGAAAGATGCCTTGAAGGGCTCTGAAAAAGCACAAAGGTGGAGCCAGGAGTATCGATTGATGGCCATGCCAGTCCCCACAGCCCTTGAGGAACCCTCGACAGCATGCAAGAGAAGCCTAGTGGGCATATTCGAAATGGGAAGTGAGGGTGGCCATACGGGAGAAGACCTTCTCCTCTGCTATGGACCCTGGGGCAGACTCAGCGACCTCTTTGATCAGGTCCCTCTGCAGTCTGATGACGTGCCAGGTAATTTAGCTCATATAAAGGAAAAGTGACTGAAGCGTAGGCCCGCTTCCCAAAAAGATCCATCACCTGAGACTCCCTGTCTGGAGGGTGGACTGAGGAGATCTCCTGAGCCAGCTCCTTCTTAGTGACTGCCGTCACCACCACAGCATCAACTGGGGACTCCGTGGACCAATGGGGCTTGTTGGATGGGATACTTAGAACCTTGTCCGGGCACTTGGGGATAGGCTCAACCGTGTCTGGTTCCTTCCATGCCCTAGAGGAAATAAGATCTACTGAAGGATCCGCGGGGGGACACCCAGGAGGTAGAAGGGCCTGTGTCAAACACCTCCAGGAATACAGACTCATCAGGATTGGGCTTAAGGGTAAACCACCCACTGCACTGGCACAGGATCACCATGATGTCCCCAAAGGACATCCTCCGGGGATGATTGGGGGACACCTCCCCTTCTTGCAAGTTGGTATCATCAGTGAGAGACTCTGGAAGGGAGTCCAAGTGCCTCCTCTTGCACGTACACTTCCGAGGGGGCTCCTCTGGGGGAGGCACCGGGGAGGATTTGGAAGCTTCAGGGAGTTCCAGAATCAGAACCTCCTGGGGCGAACTGGCAGCAAGATGTCCCTGAGGGGGCTGGATGGAAGACTCCAGCCCAGAAAAAGAGGGTGCCAGGGTGGAATCAGAGGATGAGAGTGTTGAGGATCTGGACATAGCAGAGAGGACCCTCTCCACCACCTTGAATTCAGAAGGCAAGCGGACCCTCGAAGGCAGAAAAGTCTGGGCCAAGCCCTGATCCTCCACCATCGGTGCTGAGGGGGGAGCAGGAGCCGAGCCTCTTGGTGCCGAGGCCCCGAGAGGGAGGGACAACAACCTTGAAAACCTTGATGTTGACGCCATCCCCTCCAACCAGACACCTAGGCTACGACTCAGAGTTGGTCCACCCCAAAAAATGTCAGAGCCAAACCGCTCAAGGCAACGGTCAGTATCAAGGTACCAGGAACAATTGACACTGACCCCTTAACAACTGGGAACCTCGGACCCAAGGACTCCAAAACCAAAGGCCGGATTGGAGAAGAAGAGACAGGGAGAAAGGCAGACTGTGTGCTCCCGGCCCCAGCGGGGAACAGAGCAGGCAAGATTCCCACCTGAATCTGGGCCCAAAGGAATTTCAACATCATCCTGTCCACCTCGGCTTCAGACAGACGACTCAGAGTTTACCAGACTGAAGAGGCTACCGACCCCTGTCTAGAATGGCGCCGAGGAGAGGTAGCTGGGGACTGAGCCCAAAAGGTCTCTGGCTCTGAGCAGAAGCATGGAGACCAGAGCTGAGGGGAACTCCAGCTCAGATCTGGGCGGGATTTACAGTGGATATAAAAAGTGTACACATCCCTGTTAAAATGCCAGGTTTGTGTGATATACAAAAATGAGACTACAATAAATCATTTCAAAACTTTTCCCAAATTTAATGTGACCTATAACCTGTACAATTCAATTGAAAAACAAATCTGTTAGGGGAAAAATATAAAAAATAGAAAATGTACAATAAACTGGCTGCAGAAGTGTGCACACCCTTAAACTAATACTTTGTTGAAGCACCTTTTGATTTAATTACAACATTCAGTCTTCTTGGGTACATACTTGCCATCAATTAAAGAGACTCTGATTAACTCCAAATAAAGTGCAGATGTCCTAGTGGGATTTTCCTGACATTTACTCAGTTGCCTGCTACAGCAAAAAACAAGGTTTGCAGAGAGCTTACAAAGCATCAAAGGGATCTCATTGCTGAAATGCATCAGTCAGGAGAAGGGTACAAAAAAATTTCCACAGCCTTAGATATACCATGGAACACAAGCAAAACAAGGCAAGCTGACTGTAAAGTTGTACCACACCACCGGTAAAACGTAACAAATAAAAAGCAAGAACACCACGGCACACCATTCTTAATTAAACACTCGTAGTAACTGAAAAATGCTTTAATAAAAGAACTGGTAAGCACTTTAACGATACAAGATCGCTTCTTCAGGCCATGTAAACCAACAATAAAACACACATAAATTTAAAAAGCCATTAATTAAGCATCATCCAATAAAACACCACATTGGATACAAAGAATTAAACGCACAATGCATATACATAAGATCTATCTCGCAAGCTTTCTTTCATTTAAGACTGGCTTTAAAAGGACTGTCTCATTTAGACCAGCCCCTTTATGTGCAAATAAACGGAAAATACACCAAAGTTCTTTATCTTCAGTTTTATTCGTCATATTACCCATTCTTGGACTTTCAACAATAGTCTCAATGACCATAAATTTAAACCAACTGGTTTCTCCTTCTACCAGAATGTGCTTTGTCAAGGCACTATAACTATGACCCTTGCGAGCACAGTAATAATGATCCCTCACCCGCTCTCTAAGCTTGCGGTTGGCTTTTCCTACATAACATTTTAAACATACAACACACTCTGCCAGATAGACTAAATTCTTAGTGTTACAATTGGCCTTAACATTAAACCTAAATTCCTTAGTATTATCAGGATGGACAAACTTATTAGAGGTGTCAATGTATTTACAATATGAGCATGCTCCACAAGTAGAAATGCCATTAACATTGTCACCATTATTATAAAAGGAGACTCTTATGTGAATAACGTAATTGTCTTTTCAATGATTTTTTTATTTTAAATATACATATATATATATATATATATATATATATATATATATATATACATACATACACACTGTGAATGCATAATGTTCCATCTGTGTCGTTGATCTTCCATTCATTCATTACTGATGGGTTATCGGTTCCGTCCTTGGAACAGAGCCGGCCAAATATCAAGCTCGCATCAGCCAAAAACTCTCAAGCCAAGGTCCTACCCAGAATGCTCTGCTCCCCGTTACCTCAGATCAAGTTTGCAAATTGATAGACAAAAGTAGAGGCTACCCCTGGTCATAACAGGCCTACAATAAAGGAGTATATGAGATCAAACAGGAACCTCGGGGGGGGACGGAGGGTGGGAAGTAATGAAAGATCGAAGATCAACAACACAGATGGAACGTTATGGTAAGACATAACTTCTTTATCTGATGTTGTTAATCTTCGTTCATTCCTTACTGATGGGACACATTCCTTACTGATGGGACAGAGTCCCCAGCTACCTGTATCCCTGGGTGGCCATCATGGAAGGACATTCCTGAGCACCATGGAGCCAAAAGAAGCTCTACTTCTGGAGGCAAAGTCCAATTTGTAATGAAGAATAAAGGTCTACCGCTGGAGGCCAAGTCCAATTTGTAATGAAGAATAAAGGTATGAGGTTTGGCCCAAGTTGCAGCTGAGCAAATATCGTTGAGGGAAGCCTTAGCATGGAAAGCTGCTGAAGTTGCCATAGACCTTGTAGAATGTGCTTTCACTCTGTGAGGCAAGGTAACATTGTTTTTGTTGTAGATAAAGGTAATACAATTTCTCAACCATGAAGCCAATGTAACGTTTGATACAGGATGACCTCGTCTAGGTCCAGAAAAAGCCAGAAACAGTTGGTCTGATTTACGGGTAGAGTTTGTTCTGCCCACATAAAATCGTATTTGCCTATGAACATACAAGGACTGCAGGCAATACTCTCCCTTGTTAAAGTGGTTAGGAAAGAACACTGGAAGGTCAATAGATTGGTTGATAGACCGCTCTGACACCACTTTTGGTAAAAAGGAAGAATTAGTTCTCAGTGATCTTCTTCTTCTTCTTTCGGCTGCTCCCATTAGGAGTCACCACAGCAGATCAACTGTTGCCATTTCTTCCTGTCCTCTGCATCTTGCTGTGTCACACCAACCACCTGCATGTCCTCTCTCACCACATTCATAAACCTTATCTTAGGCCTTCCTCTTTTCCTGTTACCTGGCAGCTTCACCCTTAGCATCTTTTTCCCAATATACTCTGCATCCCTCCTCAGCACATGTCCAAACCAACGTAATCTTGCCTCTCTGGCTTTGTCTCCAAACCTTCCAACCTGGGCTGACCCCCTAATCCTGTCCATCCTCGTCACACCCAGTGCAAATCTTAACATCTTCAACTCTGCCATGTCAAGCTCTGACTCCTGCCTTTTTGTCAATGCCACTGTCTCCAACCCATATAACAGCTGGTCTCACTACCCTCTTGTAGACCTTCCCTTTCACTCTTACTGGTACTCGTCGGTCACAAATCACCCCTGACACTCTTCTCCACCCACTCCATCCTGCCTGTACTCTCTTCTTAACCTCTCTTCCACACTCACCATTATTCTGAACTGTTGATCCCAAGTACTTAAACTCATTCACATTCGCCACCTCTACTCCCTGCATCCTCACCATTCCTCTATCCTCCCTCTCATTCACACACATATATTCTGTCTTAGTCCTGCTGACCTTCATTCCTCTTCTCTCTAGAGCATATCTCCATCTCTCCAGGGTCTCCTCCACCTGTTCCCTACTCTCCCTACAGATCACAATGTCATCTGCAAACATCATAGTCCACGGGGACTCCTGCCTGATCTCGTCTGTCAACCTGTCCATCACCATTGCAAATAAGAAAGGGCTCAGAGCTGATCCTTGATGTAATCCCACCTCCACTTTAAACGCATCCGTCACTCCCACCGCAGACCTCACCGCTGTCACACTACCTTGCATATCCTGTACCACTCTTACATACTTCTCTGACACTCCCAGCTTCCTCATACAATACCACAACTCCTCTCTAGGCACCTCGTCATATGCTTTCTCTAAATCCACAAAGACACAATGCAACTCCTTCTGACCTTCTCTGTACTTCTCCATCAACACTCTCGGAGCAAACATCGCATCTGTAGTGCTCTTTCCTGGCATGAAACCATACTGCTGATCACTAATCATCACCTCCCTTCTTAACCTAGCTTCCACTACTCTTTCCCATAACTTCATGCTGTGACTGATCAGTTTAATCCCTCTGTAGTTACTACAGCTCTGCACATCACCCTTATTCTTAAAAATCGGTACCAAAACACTTTCTCCATTCCTCAGGCATCCTCTCACTTTCCAAGATTTCATTAAACAATCTAGTTAAAAACTCCACTGCCATTTCACCTAAACACCTCTGTTCTCAGTGATACCCTATTCTTATGGAAGATAAGATAGGGAGGTTTGATGCATAAGGCTTGAAGTTCTGAAAAGCATCTGGCTGATGGGATTGCAATCAGAAACAAAGTTTTCCAAGAGAGATATTTTACATCACATGAAGATGCAGGTTCAAAGGGGGGAGCTGTTAGAGCTTGCAGAACCAATGCCAAATCCCAAGATTGCGCGGTTCTCTAAAGGGAGGTGTTAAGTGGATAACCACCTTTAAGAAAAGTCTATGTGACATAAGCGAAGAATCTTGAAAACCTATATGAAAATTTGAAATGGCAGCTAAATGCACACGAATAGTAGAGGCAGACACCCCAGAGTGGAAAAGATGTGATAAGTAATCCAAAACCACCGAAACTGAGGCTGACAAGGGGTCCAATTGTTTATTTGCTGCACATAGAGAAAACCTTTTCCATTTATTGAGATATATTAGTCTGGTGGAAGATTTATGACATGCAATAAGAATATTGAGGACAGGGGACGAGAGGTTTTCCTGCCTGGCAATCATTGGAAATGGAGAAACCAAGGTGTCAGTTTCAGGGTTGTTAGATTGAGGTGAGTCAGACCTTGCGGATGGGAGATCAATGTTGGGGATGGACTGAGGATCCACGGTTGATCTAGCAGGTGAGGCCAGAGGAAGGGGAACCAGACTTGTCGAGGCCAATATGGAGCAATGAGGATCATTTTGCCTTCTTCACAAACTGGAAGAGGAGGATGAGCATAAAGTAGACCCAAGGGCCAAGTGTGGACTAGAGCGTCTCCCGGTGACTGTCCCCGAGGGGGGATCAAGGCAATATAGCTGCTGCACTTGTAGTTGCTTGGGGAGGTGAATAGGTCACAGCAAGGCTGGCCCCAGCGGTTGAAGATCCTTACCGCTATCATAGGGTTGAGGGACCACTCGTGAGGTTGTAGAATGCACCTGCTCAATTCGTCCGCAAAAACGTTGGAACTCCCAGGAATGTGCATTGCAATTAGAAAGCGGTTGGAAGCTATCGCCCATTGCCATATTCTCAAGGCCTCTAGGAATAACAGATAAGATCTGGTGCCCCCTTGCTTGCTGATGTACCAGACCACTGTTATCTGACTGGATAGCAATACTCCCTGACGGAAGGATGGAATGAAATGCTTGCAATGCTAGTAGCATCGGCCTCAGTTCCAGAACATTGATATGCAAAAGGGCCTCTGCCTCTGGCCAGGTGCCTTGGACCGAGTTCCCTGATATAGTCCCCCCACCTCATCAGGGAGGTGTCCATGGTCACCGTGGCTTTCGGTTGATGGGGGCTGAAGGGGCAAAACCATTGTTGGGGAGTTTGAGATGTCCACCAGAGTAAATCTTGCTTGCATCTCTGAGTTCCACTTATCTGAAAAGACAAAGAATGTTGTAGAGGGTACCACTGAGTCAGAAGTAACCACTGAAGGATCCTCATGTGGAATCTGGCTAGAGGAACAATGGTGATCGAGGCTGCCATTGACCCCAAGAGTTAAGAGTATAGATCGAGCGGGAGATTTGTGGTGACAGAGCAGCGGTTGAATCTGTTGCCTTATTCTTTGAAGCCTGTGGTCAAGAAGAGATGCTGTGCAATTTCTTGTGTCCAACAGTACCCCTATTAATTCCAAAGACTGAGCTGGGGTCGTTTTGGACTTCTCCCAGTTTATAGTGATTCCTAGGCGTTCTGCTGTAAGAACAGTGTAGTGCAGGGCTTCTTCCAGTAGACGCTTGGTGGGGTCAGTGAGGAGCCAGTCATCTAGATATGGAAACGCCTAGAATCCTTGAAGTCACAAGTGAGCGATAACCACTGCCATGCATTTGATGAACACTCTGGGGGCTGTGGAGAGACCGAACGGCACAGCTCAAAATTGGTAGCGACTAGCTCCTATGTGGAAGCAAAGGTATTTTTTGAGCATTTGTCCATTTTTATGTGGTAATACGCATCTTGAAGATCTACAGAGCACATCCAATCATCTTCTTCCAGGAGAGGAAGGATAGACTGAACTGTAACCATCTGGAATTTCTCTATTTTCATAAATTTGTTCAGTGTGCTGAGATCCAGAATTGGTCTCCAGTCCCCTGTATTTTTTGGCACTAAAAAGAACTTTTGAGTAAAAACTGGATCCTATCTGGTCTGGGGGGACCATCTGGGTGACTCTCTTTTGTAGCAGCTTTTGGATTTTGTGTGCTGTTGCTTCCCTTTGACTGGATGGAACGTCGGGTAATACTCTGTATGAGATTGGATAAAACTGGAAGGGGATGCGATAGCCTCTGGATATTATCTGTTGTACCCAAGAGTTGGTGGTTATATTTCGCCAGGCAGCGGGGTACAAAGAAAAAACACCCCCCGACTGCTTCCAGAGGTGAGCAGTCAGGCAACACTTCAGGAGCACTGATAGGGCTGGCCAGAGAAAGAATCTCTGGAACCACGGTTTCGCGGACATGCTCTGCCCCGAAAGGGGCATCTTCCATTGGAATTTCCCCCTCTGCCTCTAGGGGAGAACTCGGCACGTGTGTCACAGAAAGAGCCCTGTGATTTCCTGTGCCACATCTTCCCACTCCTCTGATTTCTGGAGTAGAATCATTGAGGAGTGGAGTGTCTGACACCAACGGCAGATAGGGTCTTGCCATCTTCTTCACACCTTGCCAGCATATCTTTCACTTTAGGGCCGAACAAAGAAGCGGCCTCGATGGAGGAGTTCATGAACGAAGCCTTAAAAGGAGTCCGCAAAGTCGCATCCAGGCATGTCATCTGGTGACTATCCGCACCTGCCGCTCTAGCCGCTCCTTCCGTTGCATGAGAAATAAGACGCATGGAAGAATTGGAAATGGACTCGAGGGTGGCTGAGAAGCCATGTTGTCAGGGACCTCATCAGAAACGGCTCCTGCCAAGGTTTCAGTGAATTGGTTGATAAGATCCCTCTGAAGCCTGGTAAAGTGTGCCAAATAGTTCAAAGACCTTACGGTGAAGGTCAATGATGCAAACACATGCTTCCCTAGTCTGTCTCTTGCCCGGGACTCCTTGTTGGGCGGATGGATAGTTTGTCTCTCTTCTGTCAAATCCTTCTTAGCTGCAGCCGCCACCACCACCATGGCATCTACTGGAAGACCACGTGACCAATGGGGATGCTCAACTGGGGGCGATAAGATTTATCAGGCCTTCGTGGTATCACTTCCAGGATGTTAGAAGCCTTCCAAGCATGCTGGACGATGAGCTGGACGAGTTCATCAGCCGGCGGGGTAACCCAGGAGGTAGGGGGCTGGGCACGAAAGGCCTGCAGGAATATGGACTCCTCAGAGGAAGGATTAGAGAACTTCCAGTCACCCCTCTGTCTAAGGATCTTGAGTATATCACCAAAGGACACCTCATCAGATGGTGACTGTGGGGACCCTTCCCCGACATCAAAGTCCGTATCTTCAGTCAACGACTCCTCAGTGGAGTCCATGTGCTTTCTCTTGCATGATACTTTGCGGGGTACTTCCTCAGTGGGAGGTTCTGGGGAAGACTACAAAGAGGGGTCTCCTGAGTAGGAGAAACCTGAGGCCCTTGTGCCCGGTATCCGGCGGTTGTGGCTTGTGAGAGTTGCAGCACAGATAGGGGAGAGGACTCCAACATGCGGGTTTTGCCAGCAGAGGCAAGTGCCCTCTCCATGGCCTGGAAGGCCGGCCCACCCAAGGAGGGATGGGAGCCCTGAACTGAGCACGACAAACTCGGAACTGGGGTCACACCCTGCCCTGATGAGCCAACCCCCAGACCAGGAGTCTCAAGAGGACTGTGACGCCTGAGAGAGGGAGGATTCCTGGAGGGTGCCATAGAAAAAAAATCAGCATGGAACCAAGAATGACCTCCCCCACGGCACAGCCAATGGCCTGAGAAGAGCCTGAAGCCCAGTGCACCAAGGGCCACAAGGACGACTCCGGTTCCAAAATGAGATCCACTACTGGAGTTGATGGAAAGGAAGCTGCTGTCGGAGTAATGGGCTTCGATACTTGGATGAAGTCGAAGAAGGAGTGTACGTTGGAGTTTGAGGAGATATACGTTCACCTGAAGGAGGGAACGTGGACTTTGATGGGTGAGAGAGACCTCTGGCCACAAGCAACTGGCCAACAAGCTGCAACACATCTTGCTCAGAGAGGCTCTTGGTCGACCTCAAAGAGAAACCTGAGGGCGATTCTGGCCTTTCTAGAAAAGGACTATATTGGCTACCAATGAATGGACCCAAGGAAGGCGATTACTTGGTCCTTGCTAATTCAAGAGGTGCAGAGCCCAGAACCGAGGACGTCTGCACCGAAGAAAACGGTGTGGAAGTAGTCTGCGTCGACAACGTTGAAGGTGTCTGCACCATAAAGGCAAGTGTCTGCACTGATGGGTACGGTGCCGTCAAGGAAAGTTGTCTGTACCAGTAACAATGACAGTGCCTAAAAGAACTGCACCAAAGAACATGTCGGTGATGAAAGTGTCTGCACTGTGGAGGACAGTAATGTCATACTCGGAGCCAAAAGTGATTGTACCAACGGTGCCAAAGGGAGCTGTACCTGCATGGACAGTGCCGGTAAGGGCTGTGAAGGAACTGCTGGAGTCATAATTGTCTGCACCGGGAACTCCTGTACCGATAAGGAGAACATGGCTGGAGCAAGAATCAGCTGCGGCAGTGCCGAGCCTGGAGCCGACAGGGTCACAAGTGGCAGCACCGAAGTAGTAGTCAATTTCACCTTCTTATGAGTCGACTCCCTACAATCTCCAGAGGGAGATGAAGGGAGCGACCTCGATGAAGAAGAGGAAGAATGCCTCCTACGGGGTTTAGCAGGAGGGGGTGAGCCCTCCGACCCAGAAATAGCCTCACAGAAAGGAGATTTGAGAAAACCTTTCAAGATTAATTTGCTCTTTCTCTCATTAAGGGTCCTGGTCGAAACATTTCTACAAATCCCACATGGGGGATGTACAGTAAGGTGGGAGATATGAAAACAATAGACACATAAATCATGGCCATCGGAAAGTGGTAACGTACGGCCACAATCCTTACACTGCTTAAAACCAACGCTACTTTTCTTATCAGACATAATGATGTAGAGAAGAAGAACAGTATCAAAAAGAAGAGGAAAGGCTACCCAAAAGGGTAAGAAGGGAGAAGAAAGAAGGATTACCAAAATGGTAATGAAGAATTACCTCAAAGGTAAGAAAAGGGTAATAAAGAGAAATGGACTAAAGGGAGAGAGTCTTAAGGATACGATAGGGTAGGAGAATAACACCAGAACCTGTTTGAAAAACTTTAAGTAGAAACGATATACAAAACTTTCCAAAAATTAAGACACTTAGCTGAAGAGAGTGGCTTGACGTGGCTGTACAGCAATATGGCAAACGAGATCTGAGGTAACAGGGAACAGAGCATTCTGGGTAGGACCTTGGCTCGAGAGTTTTTGGTTGACGAGAGCTTGATATTTGGCCGGCTTGGTTCCAAGAATGGAACCAATAGCCCATCAGTAAGGAATGAACGAAGATTAACAACATCAAATTTAAAGTTTTGGAATGGCCCAGCCAGAGCCCAGACCTAAATCCAATAGAAAATCTGTAGGGTGACCTTAAGAAGGCTGTGCACAAGAGATACCCTCGCAATCTGACAAATTTGGAGCGCTTTTGCAAGGAAGAGTGGGTAAATATTGCCAAGTCAAGATGTGCCAAGCTGACAGACTCCTACCCAAGAAGACTGAATGTTGTAATTAAAATCAAAAGGTGCTTCAACAAAGTATTAGTTTAAGGGGGTGCACACTTACACAACCAGCTTATTGTATGTTTTTTATTTTTTACATTTTTTCCCCCAACAGATTTGTTTGTTTTTCAATTGAATTATACAGGTTACAGGTCCTATTAAAGGTGGGAAAAGTTTTAAAATTATTTATTGTGGTCTCATTTTTTTTATATCACAAAAACCTGGCATTTTAACAGGGGTGTGTACACTTTTTATATCCACTGTAGATGGGGGCTCAAATGAGGAACAGCATTCAGAAGACCTCTTCCTAGGCTGATCCCTCTCTTTGGAATGGACCTTCTCTCCATCCCAGGGCTTCTTAGTGGGATGTTGAGTCCCAGAAGCTGGGGAGGAAGAAGTAGACGATGATGAAGCCTCTGTGCGAGGAGGAAGAAGGCCCTTTAAAATAAGCTTGCACCTTCTGTCAATCAAAGCACAGGGGTTGAAGCCCATGCAGATTGAGCAGGAGGAATCTAAATGGGAGACTCCCAAACAGACAACACACAGAATGTGGGCATCAGAGGGCGGTAGCTTATGCCCACACTCTGCACACTTCCAAAAGCCTGGCTTAGGTGTTATCAGCCATGGCAAGGGAAGGCCAAGCGCACACACCCACACACACACGTGCGCTAGATAGAAAGGGCTAGATAGAGACCGACTACGAAATGCGCAAACAGAAAGCAGGGGTTAGAAAGGTAGAAACTAGAGAACAGAGAAGGATAAGAAACCCAGAAGAGAACATTTACAACTATGGAACTTGGAGAAGTGGAAACCCGTGCTGTTCGAATAGAGCGGCAAACGAGATCCAAGAGAGGAGGGAGAGAAGGGCATTATGGGTAGGGGAGGAGCTTGGACTTTGGATCTGATACTGAAGTATACGGCCGAGTCGGATCCATGCCAGATCAGAGTCCCTCAGGTTGAAGACCAAATGAAAACAACTTCAGATCTAAAGTTACAAGTCCTCAACCTGGCAGCAAAAACATAGAAAAATAAGAAGGATTAGAGGGAGGAAGTGGCTACTGTCGCAGTGATCACTCAAACATGTGTTGTCATGGTATGTTTACTTTTATAAAGTACAGTTGTGTACACCTACCATAAATGTAGATGTTAGAGTGTCTTCACTGTTGCAGTCATGACTGTAGGGTTCTCCCCTGCCGGCAGGCAGTCCTCGGTCGGCCAGAATCCCAAAGTCTGGGTCCGGTGTCGGCTGTTCAACCATGCTCCCTGACGTCAGAGCGCCAGGAGTACAAAGCTGACAGCCGACGCCATCTTCTCCAGTTTTTCTTGCCCCAGATGTCAGGAGTCCCAAAATGAAAAAGGTCCCATATCCTTTGCAAATACACCTCAGAAGAATGGTGAAAAAAGGAACCACACAAAAGTAAAACAAGAGGGGATAGGAGGGAGGAAGCAGACTGCAACAGTGAAGACACTCGAACATCTACATTTATGGTAGGTGTACACAACTGTACTATGTTCATCGTGTTTCACTGTTGCAGTCATGACTGTAGGGTAGAATCCCAAAGCTGAAAGAAAGGGAGGTGGTCATAAAGAAGAAGGGGCGGCTAAAAGGCCCTGCAAGACTGCAGAGGCAAAGCCTGCCCTAGACTTAGAGTAGAGAGGGAGACTGTAGTGCTTCGAAAAAGTATGCACTGAACTCCAAGTTGCAGCCTCCAAAATGTCCTTGGTAGGAACTCCCCTGAGAAAAGCTGCAGAAGTGGCAGCAGCTCTGGTGGAATGAGTCCGTATACTCCCTGGGATTTGCTTTCCATGGTGAGAATAACAAAATCTGATTCCATGAGCAATCCATTTAGAAATGGTCTGTTTTGAAATGGCTTTACCTTGGGAACTTGAAGCATAAGAAACAAACAATTGCTCTGATTTCCTAATGTCCTTGGTTCTGTCCAGGTAAAAACGTAGTTGTCTGTGTACATTCAAGGAATGTAAGATCCTTTCCCCTTTATTTTGAGGAGTGGGGAAAAAGGTAGGCAAGTGGATAGTCTGATTTAAAGCCACTTTGGAAACCACCTTAGGCATGAAGGTAGGATTAGTCCTCAAAGACACACTGTCTTGATGAAAAATAATATAAGGCTCCACAGCCATAAGAGCTTGTAACTCTGAAACTCTCCTGGCAGAGGTTAGGGCTAACAGAATAGCTGTCTTCCAAGATAAAAACTTGATGTCAGAAGAGGCGGCAGGCTCAAAAGGAGGCAAGGTCAGTTTTTCCAAAACATAGTTGAGATCCCAAGCAGGAATAGGAAGAGATCTAGGAGGTCTTAAGTTCTTAGCTCCCCTGAGAAACTGTCTCATGAGCTGGTGGGAAAAAATTGGAGGGTCTGTATTATAATGAGCAGAAATAGCAGAGGCATGAATCTTAATGGAAGAGAAAGAGAGGCCCTTATGTAAGAGATCTGTCAAGTAAATTAAAATTAAAGGAATGTTCGGAAGAAGAGGATCAGAATCCTGAGCCTGCATCCAGGAACAAAATCTTTTCCATTTTCCTGCATAGGATTTTCTAGTACTAGGACGTCTGGCTTCCAAAATGACATCCATAACCTGCTTGGGTAGGAAAGAAGAAATCAAAGGCCCTGGATTAACCAGGCCGGCAGGCTGAGAGTTCTGACATGAGAGTGTAGAACCTGACCCTGATGATGGGACAGAAGGTTCGGAGACTGAGGTAAAACCCAAGGGTGCTCCAGACAAAGGTTTTTTAGAGTTGGATACCAAAACTGTCGAGGCCAATTTGGGGCCAGCAAGATTATCATCTTGGGCCTGTCCTGTTTTATCTTTAATAAAACCCGTGGAAGAAGAGGAGAGGTGGAAAGGCATATCCCGAAAGGTTCCTCCAACTGAATGATAGGGCATCCACTTTCCAAGCTTCTTTGTGGAAAGTCCTGGTGCAAAAATTGTGTAGCTTATGATTGAGGTGGGATGCAAAGAGGTCTATGTGAGGACATCCCCAGACTGCTGTTATCATCCTGAATATTTTGGTGTCCAGCATCCATTCGTGTGGATCTGAAAGGTTTCTGCTCAGACTGTCTGCCAGGAAGTTTAGCTTCCCTGGTAGAAACTGAGCTTGAAGGTCCAGATTGCAAGCTAGAGCTGTGTTCCATAGATCCATGGCTAGTCTGCAAAGGGGGGTAGGAATGAGATCCCCCTTGCTTGTTTATGTACCACATAACTGTGGTGTTTTCTGTCCGTATTAGTAGTTGCCCTGGATGTAAAAGATTCCTGAAGGCCAGTAGACCTTCCTGGACGGCTAACATTTCCTTTAAATTGATATGCAGGTGCTTCTGATCCTTTGTCCAAAGGCCCTGCAGACAGTTGCCCTGAAAATGGGCTCCCCAAGCATAATCCGAGGCGTCAGTGGTTAGAATCCGAGTGGCAGAAGGCAGACAGAAGGGTTTCCCTTTGTTTAGAGTACATGCCCTGGACCACCAAAGAAATTCCTTTTGAAGGCAAGGAAGGACGGAGATCAGTATGTCTAAACTGTGGCAATGCTGAGACCATACACTTTTTAGGTACCACTGTATTTTCCTCATGTGTAGTCTTGCATATGGTACAAGAAGGATGCAGGAGGCCATGTAACCCAGAGCCTGCAGGAATCTCCTTGCAGATAGCTGAGTTAGAGTTGCCAAGGTTTTGAAAGTTGAAGCCAGCTGTAACTGTTTTTCGGATGTTGGAAATGCCATCAGTTTGTGGTGTTTAGAAGAGCACCCAGAAAAGTTATCTGTTGTGAGGGTGTCAAATTTGACTTTTTTATGTTTACAGAGAAACCCAGGAACTTGAGGAGGTTTGAACAAATTCTAGATGTTGGAGTAAGACATCCTTGCTGTCTGCCTGAATTAGACAATCGTCCAGATAAGGGTAAATTTGAATTCCCTTGAGTCTGCAGTAAGCTACTACTAGAGCCAGGCATTTGGTGAAGACCCTGGGCGCAGTAGACAATCCAAAGGGCAGTGCAGAGAATTGAAAGTGCCTCGATCCAGCCTTGAACCTGAGGTATTTTCTGCGTCCCTGCCTGATGGGAATGTGTAAATATGCCTCCTTTAAATCCAAAGTTACCATCCAAGCATCTTTGGACAGCATTGGAAGTAGCTGCTGTAGAGTAAGCATCTTGAATTTTGGAATCTCTAGAAAGGTGTTCAAGACTGACAGATCCAGAATGGGTCTCCAGGTGTTTTGCTTCCTGGGGACTAGAAAGAGCCTTGAGTAAAAACCTTGTCCCATCTCTGAAAGTGGAACCAGTTCTATGGCTTTCATAGCCAAAAGAGCTTCCACCTGGTTTAAGGCCTCTGTCCATTGATGTTTTGGAAGGTCTGGCCATCCGCTTGGCCTTGGCAGGGTATGAAAATGGAATTTGTAACCTCTTAGAACCACATCCAGAACCCACTTGTCTTGGGTTATACGAGTCCAATTTTGATAAAAAAGAGAGAGTTTTCCTCCGAGATGGACTTCCAGGCAAGAAGTTCCTGCAGCCCAACAGAGGGAGTCATTGAGTTTGTTTCCTATGAGTTTGTGACCTGTCCTCTCCTCCCCTAGGGGTGGAAGCAGTCCACCGTCTTGGTCTATAAGCATCTTGTGTTTGAGGCCTTCCTCTGGAGCGTCTATATCTACCCCTCTGAGGCCTGTCTGAAGTGGGAAAGGACCAATTTTTAGAAGGCCAATTTCTGCTAAATCTTGGTGGCTGTACTTGTAAGAAATCTTTAACTGTTTGCATGGATTTCGCCTTATCCTCCATCTTTTTAATCACTTCTTCAGCTTTTGATCCAAACAAAACATTATGCTGAACAGGAGCATCCAATAATTTAGCTTTCACTTGTTCTGGCAAATTTTGTTCCTTTAGCCATGCATGCCTTCTAATGACTGTGCCGGAGGCAGCAGCCCTACAAGAAGTCTCCAAGGCATCAAATCCACAGTGTAAACCATGCTTTCCAACTTGCTCAGTGGCATGCAATAAGTCATGTAATTCCTTATCATCTGCACAGGCAGAAATAGAAGTAAGCTTTTGTTTTAAAACAGAAAAGAGAAATTGCTGGTATTTCAGCATATGAAACTGACAGTTTAAAGCCCTGATGGACAAAGTAGCAGAAGTGTACACTTTTTTGCCCCATCTTTCTAAAGATCTAGAGTCCTTTTCAGTGGGAACGGGATTTTTGGCAGAAGCGGCCTTAACTCCCTTAGGGCCCTGAGAAATGGTTTCAGGGTCAGCAGAAGGGTTCTTGTATAACAACTGGTGGGAATCAGGAACCCTGTAATATCTATCCGGCTTGACAGGAGCAGGAAGAAAAGAATCAGGGGTTAAAGTAGCCTCCGAAAAAGCATCATCCACAATATCCAAAACAGGAGGAATAGCCAGGGGTCTATGTTGGGGGAGAAGAAGAAAATCCCTTAGTCTTTTCTTAGATTCTGAATACTCCTGTCCTTCCCAGTGGAAATGTTCCCTCATTTCATGCAATGTTTCCCCAAAAGAGAAATCCTCAGGGGGAGAAGCTCAGGGAATAGATTCCTCAGCATCAGAATCCTCATAAGGAGGGAAAGAATATTCCTGGTCAGAAGAGGAAACTGAAGAAACAGAAGCCTGATCAGAGGAATCATAATAAACATCTTGCCTTGGCCTTTTATTTGGAGGGGGATGTGAACCCCTAATCATAGTAAGTAAATCCTCCGCCATCTTGAGTAACTGTTTCTGTGACTTGGGAGCCGGTTCAGAAGAGGCCTGTGTTGCAGTCTTTGATTTAGGAGGAGTCTTTGCCTTTGGCTTTGCCTTTATTATAAGCTGAGTAGGCCTGAAAACCCCTTCGGAAGCCGGTACTTGCACAGCGGCTCCGGACCCATCCGAAGGAGCATTGTCCGAAGGTCCTGCAATAGAGATATTTAAAGGCCTTGTTGGCTACTCATGAGAGTCCGTTTCGGCCATTGGTTCTGAAATGGCCGACGACAGGGGCTGCAAAAGCGCCTCACTGATGATGGCCGAACCTGAAGCTGGCTCCGCTTGCGCTATCATCAGATTTGGACCTCGGAGGCCTGTCTTTATCCTTGCGACGTTTGTGAACTCAGGTAGCCGGAACTGTATCCGACGACATTTTGTAGTTAAAGCGCCTACCGAAGTAATGAAAAGCAAAATCGTACCTTCGTTTAATTGTATGTTGATTGAATCTAGCACAAAACCGACAACTAGCTACGTCGTGGTCAGGGCCTAAGCAAGGAATACAGTAAGAGTGAAAATCCTTATGAGGTATTTGCTTCCCACATGAAATGCAATTATTAACTTTTTCTGACATCGGACTGGAGCAAGAAAAAGTTTCCCCAATGGGGTACTTAGCTTTGAGTGGAGAAGAAAGTCTTCGGACTGAAGTTTATCAGAAAAAAATCGTCAGGAGTCAGCCGACCGGCACTTGCGAACTGCTATCACCGCACGGCAAGAAAGACTGGAGAAGATGGTGTCGGCTGTCAGCTTTGTACTCCTGGCGCTCTGACGTCAGGGAGCATGGCTGAACAGCCGATGCCGGACCCAGACTTTGGGATTCTGGCCGACCGAGGACTGCCTGCCGGCAGGGGAGAACCCTACAGTCATGACTGCAACAGTGAAACACGATGAACATCTACACTATGTTCACCATATTGATCACACCTGAAGTAGCCATAGCTATGTGGGTAAATTACCATAACTTACACAGACACAGGAAGGAGGATGAGGATCTAGAAACCCCTGGAGAATGGTTCTAGAAAAGGAATCTAGTTTGTAGTCTTTGTAAAAGCATGCAAAAAAGACGAAGCTGCTGCTTCTAGAATCCAACCTTTCCAAAAAGCCATAAATGAAGCCAAGATCCTAGAAAAGTGAGCCTTGACCCTGCCTGAAATTGCCTTGTTGAACTGGGTATAATAAAAGGTAACAGCGTGAGACAACCATTTAGAAATAGTCTGCTGTGACACACGTCTTTTCTTTTTCCCTTCACAGGAAATGAATAACTGATCAGAATTCCAAAAAGATTTTGTTCTGTCAAGATGGTGCCTAAGCTGTCTGTGGACATCCAAACTATGGAGCATCTTTTCTCCCTCATTTTCATGTTCTGGAAAGGCAGGGAGATAGACAACTTGGCACAAAGTAAACTCCACTACCATTTTAGCCACAAACGACACATTTGTTCTTAAGGATACCTTTGTGGAAAATAAGGGAAGGGTGACCCACACTGAGTTTGCACTTCAGGTAATCTTCTAGCATAGGTCGGAGCAATCAGTAACACTGTTTTCCATGTTAATAACCTCAAGTTAGCCTGATGCACTGGTTCAGTCATAGCAAGAGTTAGTTTTTCAAAGACAGAATCAAGATCCCAAGGAGGAACCACCTCTTTTCTAGAAGGTTTGGTATGCAACACTTCTTTCAGAAACATTTTCATGTTTGCAGAGGAGTCCTTTACTGCACAGTTTTGCCTAAGAACAAAGAATTTGTCTACCATACCAGTAGATCCTAATCCTACTTTCAGTGCTGCAGTGATATATCTGTTGTCTTATTCATCTACATCATCAATTATAACTTGGAGATACAAGAGGGATACTCAAACACAGTCATTTGTTTTAAAATGCCAGTAGCTAGTAGCATTATTTCAATTCCTGGATTCATTTTGTGTGTTCATCTATGCCATGCCTACCTACATGTATTACTGTTAAAATGATGATGAACGTAAATATTGATTGTAACTGCCATAAAGTCTTTACTTTGCACTAAGAAAAAAGGAAACCACTGTGAGGATCCTTCTTATATAAAATGGCAACACCATCTGGCTTGATAATGATAATCTTCAGTAATCCATTCCCACGATACATTTTTGCATACTTGTTGACCTGTTCATAGTTTACTACTCTTCAGTATACTAGCATTTAGTGACATTGTTCTTTTTTGCGTGGCCTGTTCAAAGTTTACTACTCTTCAGTATACTAGCATTTAGTGACATTGTTCTTTTTTGCGTGGAAGGACTTCAAAGCAGGTCAGATATTGTGATCACCTCTTTCTGTTACTTTCCTCTGTCATTTTACTATTTGTTTCCTTTAATTCTTGCAGTCTTCCTGCTCTTCAGCTGCATTACACTGGTTTATTTTCCTGTTCATATTTAGAACATAATATTATGTCTACACTGTTAACCCTCATTACAGCCCCAATGAAGTCATCTTCAAAATCACTGATGTTACCAGTATACCAGCTAGTAAGTTACGTACTATAGTCCCTTCATGCTATAACTAGAGTATCTTAAGGACATTACTTTGACATCAACTTTGCTGATTACATTGGGAGCAACAGACATGTGGCCAGAGTAAAAAATGTTGCTGTTGACAGCTGCTATGACAACAGGTCTGAGTCATTACAGCCAGTATGACAGTTTGTGGGTAATGTTATTGCAGGGAGGAATTCATGAATGGTTTACACTCAATTGCAAATGATTATAGTAGTAGTTATTTCAATAACATGTAAATCAGGAATCTGGCACCTGTGGTGTTCCTGGTATTAGGAGTCTGTGATACTAGAGGTGAGTGGTGGGTCTATGTTTGTTTCTGCTTTAATGCTTGTCTGTGCTGTACTCCATAATGGATGCGTTTCTACACCCCTTCAATAAACAATATGTCAAGCTTTGGTGATGTTGCTGTTCAGCCAGTGTGTGTCTCTCACACACACACACACACACACACACACACACACACACACACACACACACACACACACACACACACACACACACACACACACACACACACACACACACACACAATCTCCTGTACTCGGATACTTTGTTACTTCAACCTGTTTTATCAGGGGTTAGTCTGCACTTGTAACCTCTGTCAAACCCTCCACAGTACACTCAGAGATTCAGGTTTGTGAACCATGGACCTTGCTGTGGATCCTCCTCAAGGTGCACAGCTGCATGTTTGGTTACTCCACAGTACATGGGTACCTTTATATTGTGTGGAATACTGGTTTGTGATTTAAATGATTCACCAGCCCTGTGCAACTGCACTGACAACATGTTCATTACACTCAGACTAGTTGATTCCACTTGTTCTCCAAACTAAGGCTATTGTAGACCAACAGTAATGAACTTAAATTCACACTCCAGTAAAATCTTATGGAATTCTTTACACCTAAACTGAATTATTCTTTAAGCTAATGAAACAAGAAATTGCACATCTGTAAAATATCAACTTGAATTAACATTATGATAGAATTAGATGAATATCTATTACTTTGATCACTTACTTTAAACAGTAATCCACAAAGATCAGATGGGTTGTCTTCATCAGAAGCAACTCTACTCCAATCTCCATTTTTTTTTGGGGGGGAGGGGGGTTTAATGTTGTTTCTTCTCTAATTTGACACTGTTTTTGTGAAATGTGACATGTACCAGTTTCTTCTTTAGCATCAGCACTATGCTGAGACAGTCCTAGCCAAAACATAACATCTCATGTTGTTTCCTTAGACTTGTTATTCGAAGATGTGCTACATAGATTCTTTCCAACATTGTATCTTAAAGCTGGTTTGGTAATATTTTTCTGTTTGACTTAAACTGCAGACCTTCCAGACAATCTCAAAGTACTGCAGACCATCAAGACACAGTCTTGAAGTATATATACAACACCTGTCTGTACAACAATACTTTCTTTTCTTCTGGCCATTTTTTCATTATCATGTCTATTAGCAGTTGCATTTCTGTATCAGTCACTGTGCAATTTCTGAATTTTTGCAACTTCTCTTTTGAAATCAGTAATTAAGGAATTGCAAACATTACTTCTTACTCTCTTGACTCAGCAGTTCCTACAGATACTCTAATCTCTGTAAAGTGCACTGCAATGTACATCGCTTTTCCTGGTTTGAATAGCATTTTAGGTCATAGTTCGGTAGTGTTACTGCCAACGTTTGAAGATATAATGGCTTGAGAAAAGTACTCTGTAATGGCTTATGATCTGTCTTTATAAAAATGCTCAACAGTGGCTTACACTATGCCTCTATGCACTTATCTCAACTACACATCCCGAAAAACAATCTTACAGACACACACTACAATTATGAAAAACAATCTTACAGACACACACTACAATGAGAAGTTCCTTTTCAGCTTACGTGTATTCTAATCTACACCATTACCAGTTTTCTGGAACTGTAGGCAACTGTCTGTCCACCTTGCAGCAGCACTACTCCTACAATAGAGTGACTCCAATCTGAAGATGGCAAGGACTCCAATTTCTTGTAATGTAATTCTTTTACCCCATCATAATATCAAAGCATTGGCAATTCTATAAACATTTTCTTTAGCTGTGTGAAGATAGTCTCTCGTTCTTGCTCCCACAGCCACTTTGTTTATCTTAAACACTTGTCTCAGTCACTGATATTTTTAGTAAGTTATGAATTAACGTAGAAAAGTACTCATCCATAACTCATGCATCTACTAGTGTTTTACTAGTGTACCATTTTGACTACTGCTCTTAATTTCTCTTGGTCCAGCTGCAAACAATCTTGTGTCAAGACATGTCCTACATATCAGATATTACTTACACATATGCACTTGTTATTACTCATTTTAAGATTATTTTGTCTCCATCTGTTACACTCTCTGAAGTTTTTAAATCTCTCATTGTGTTGCAGTCTGGTTTAGTCACCAATCAGCAAACTTCACACCTCCATCTAGATCCTCTATAAACTACACAACTGTTCTCTGAAAGACATTGTGTGGTGAAGAAATGCAAAAGAGAATTCAGAAAATATGCATCTTTACAATGGTGTGTTACATGCATGTAGTTCTGAACTGTCTGGATCTAACTTCATTTGCCAGAAGCCATGTTTATCATCAAGCATGGAGAAATGTTTAGCTGCTGGGCACAGCATCCTCACCAGTCTCAGATAGATAACTCCCCCTAAAAATCACTTTGTTTAAATACTATTCCTCGATATTGATTGTAATTGTGTCTGGTTTTTAACTAAAGTAATTATACAACTGCCTCATTGAGCAGACTCTTGTTTCATTGGATCATAAGAAATGCAAAGTAATTGAGTCACAAGAACATTTACACCTTTCCAATACCAGCCCTCATGCTTTACCCCTTCACAAGAAGGGAGAAGCAGGTCAGTCTCAGAGTAAATTTGTGGGTACCATCCAATCACCAAGTTTTAACTCGGTTTAACTTGCAGAACTTTGGATAGGTGTTCCTTAATAAAAAGTACAGTTGTGTGCACTTACCATAAATGTGGATGTTCGAGTGTATTCACTGTTGCAGTCATTACATTTGGGTTATCTGCCTGCAGGTAGCCCTTAGCCGGCCTTAATACCAGAGTCTTGGATTCCTGCGTCGGATGCGGTCTCTTCTTCCATGACGTCAGGTCGTCAGGGGTATAAAACATGCAGTCGACGCCATTACATCAGTTTTTCTAGCCTCAGATGTCAGGTGTCCCCACAAAGGGAAGCCATTAGATGCTATGTTACACCTCCATCAAAAAGCAAATACACCAGAAAGCTTAAAACAAGAAGGAAAGGTAGAGCCAAGCGAAGTCAGGGGGCTGGAGGGAGGGTAACCAGGACTGCAGCAGTGAATGCACTTGAACATAATCTTTTATGGTAAGTGTACACAACTGTACTATGTTCTTCAGGTTTCATTGTTGCAGTCATTAAATTTGGGTTGATTACCAAAGCTAAGGAAGGGAGGGGGAAGTTAGAGAGCATTAGGGCCAGCTATTAAGCCCTGCAAAACTGCAGTGGCAAAACCAGCACTGGATTTAGAAAAAATAGGCATGTGGTAATGCTTGGTGAAGGTTATGTACAGAGCTCCAGGTAGCAGCTTCTAGGATGTCCCTGGTAGGGACTCCTCTGAAAAAGGCTGTAGAGGTAGATGCAGCCCTGGTGGAATGTGATCTAATCCCGTGGGGTAGGTTTTCCATGGTGCTTGTAGCAGAAATTAATGCAATGGGCTATCCATTTAGAAATGGTTTCATTTGAAATGGCCTTCCCCTCTGCCCCTGCAGCAAAGCCAACTAGCAGCTGTTCAGATTTTCTGAGGGGCTTAGTCCTGTCCAAATAAAATCTAAGTTGTCTGCGCACGTCCAAAGAGTGCAGTATTATTTCTCCTTTGTTTTGTTGATTCGGGAAACAGGTAGGCAAATGAATGGACTGATTTAGGGCCACACTAGACACCACCTTTGGCATAAAGGAAGGATTGGTCCTGAGGGAAACCCTGTCTGCATGGAAGATAATGAAGGGCTCCACTGCCATGAGGGCCTGTAATTCATACACTCTTCTTGCTGAAGTGATGGCTAGAAGGAAGGCTGTTTTCCAAGAAAGGAATTTCAACTCTGCAGTTGCAGCTGGTTCAAATGGAGGGAGAGTGAGCTTTTCCAATACAAAGTTAAGGTCCCAGGCTGGAGTAGGGGCTTGCCTGGGGGCTCTTAAATTTTTAGCCCTTCTGAGGAACTGCTTTAATGGGGGTGAGAGAAGAGGAGTGGTTCGGTATTATAATGTGCTGAAATGGCAGAGGCATGAATTTTAATTGATGAGAAGGATAGGCCCTTGTGGAGCATTTATGTTAAGTACTGAAGAATATGAGGTAAGCCCCGAGTCTGGCTCCAGGAACAGCATCTTTTCCACTTTTCAGCATAGGATTTTCTAGTTCTAGGTCTCCTTGCTTCCAGAATGACATCTAGCACCTGCTTACTGAGGGATGCTATTGGAGAGCTCAAGGAATTAGCGAGGCTACAAGGTTCAGGGTTTGAAGCTGAGGGTGCAGAATCTGGCCCGCCTGCTGGGACAGCAGGGAAGGTGTCTGAAGTAGGTGCCATGGATCCAGCAGTATCATACTGCGCAAGAGGGGGTACCAGTGCTGGCGAGGCCGGTCTGGTGCAATCAGTATTGTCCTTGGTTTGTCCTGTTTGATCTTTAGCAGAACCTTCGACAGGAGAGGCAGAGTGGGAAAGGCATAAACTTAGAGGCTTTCCCAGGTAAAGGACAGGGCATCCAATTTCCAAGCTTGACTGTGGGGAGTCCTTGTGCAGAATTTGTCCAATTGGAAGTTCTTTGGTAGTTCTGAGGGGAGGCAAAAAGGTCTATCTCTGGAGTCCCCCATTTGTTCCTCAAGAGGTTGAATATTTTTGGTTTCAGTTTCCATTCGTGTGGATCCATTAGATTTCTGCTTAGGTCGTCTGCAGTGAATTTAGCTTGCCTGGCAGGAACTGAGCTTGTAGGTGCACTTGGTAGCTCAAGGCTGTGGTCCACAGAGCCATGGCTAGTCTGCAGAGAGGGTATGAGTGGGTTCCCCCCTGCTTGTTTATGTACCACATAACTGTGGTGTTGTCTGTCTTTACCAATAATGGTCTTGGAAGGATGTGGTCTTTGAAGGATGTCAGGGAATTCTGTACAGCTAACATTTCTTTTTGGTTAATATGCAGGTGCATCTGACTGGGGTTCCATTTGCCCTGAATGCACCGCCCTGCCAAGTGAGCCCCCCATGCATAGTCTGATGAGTCAGGGTTTGGGCGGCAAGGGGTAGATTTAAAGGAAGCCCCTTGTTGAGGTGACAGCCCTCTGCCCACCAAAGGAACTCTGTCTTTATACAAGGAATGATAGGAATCATTGATTCCAGATCCTGAGAATGTTAACACCATAGGCTTTTTAGATACCATTGTAGTTTCCTCATATGCAGTCTTGCATATGGAATTAGTAGAATGCAAGAGGCCATGAACCCCAAGGCTTGCAGGATTTTCCTTGCAGATAGCTGGGTCTTTGTGGCCAGTAGTTTGAAGAAGGCTGTCAAATAAACTTGTTTCTCTGGCGTAAGGTAAGCCATCTGGGAAGTTGTGTTCAAGCTTGCTCCCAGGAATACAATCTGTTGGCAGGGTACTAGATGAGATTTCTTTTCGTTTATGGTGTACCCCAGCGATGTTTGAAGTTTCTTCACAAATGCCAGATGTTTTAATAGCATGTCCTAGTGTTCTGCCTGAATCAGACAATCGTCCAGGTATGGGTATATCTGAATATTTCTTTGCCTGCAAAATGCAATGGCTGGAGATAGACACTTTGTGAATACCCTGGGCACAGTAGATAAGCCAAAGGGAAGTTCAGAGAACTGATAGTGCATGGAACCTGCTCTGAAGTGTAGGTATTTCCTGCAAGATTCCCTTACTGGAGTGTGCAGGTAAGCTTCCTTTAAGTCTAAGGTTGCAAAGCAGGCATCGTTGCGTAGCATAGGAAGCAGCTGATGAAGTGTTAGCATTTTGAATTTTGGGATTACCAAAAAGGTGTTTAGAATAGAGAGGTCCAGGATAGGACGCCAGGAGCTGTCTTTTCTGGGTACCAGGAAAAGTCTTGAGTAAAAACCTTGACCCCTTTCTTCTGCTGGGACACGTTGAATAGCCCTGATACTTAGAAGAGAGAGAACCTGCTGTTGAGCCTCTGCCCACTGATTTGGGGGTAGGTCTGGCCAACCGTTTGGGGTTGGTAAGATGTGGAAGTGGAATCTGTATCCTTGGAAAACTATATTTAAAACTCATTTGTCCTGGGTAATGAGTTCCCAGTTTTTGCATGCAGGGCGATCTTTCCCCCTAAGGGAGCAGGCAGCTGAGCGGGGCTTGGAAGGGTTAAGGTTAAGTCATTGTGACATTTTTCCATAGGGGGTGTTTTACTACTTCCAGCTTTGGAAGTGGGAGTCCCCCACTGCTTAGGCCTGTGTGTACCTTGAGACTGTAGCCTAGGTGGTCTGCCATTCCTGGGTTTGGACGGAGAAGGCCTGAAAGAGACTGGAAAGGACCAATTCTTAGAAGGCCAATGCCTACTAAATCTGGGAGACTGTACTTACAGGAAATCTTTAACAGTTTGCATATATTTAGCTTTTTCCTCCATCTTTTTAAGGACTTCTGCTTTGTTGCCAAACAGGCAGTCTTGGTGTAAGGCAGCATATAGTAATTTAGCTTTAACATGATCTGGCAAGTTTTGCTCCTTAAGCCAAGAATGCCCTCTAAGTACAGACCCACTGACAACAGCCCTGCAAGATGCTTCTAAAGAGTCAAAACCATATTGCAAAGTATGTTTACCAACTTGTTCAGCAGAATGCATTAAAGTCTGTAATTCTTTATGTTTAGCACAGTCAGGAATCAACATAATTTTCTGTTTAAGTAGTCCCATAATATGCTGCTGAAACTTTAACATATAAAGCGGCCGAAGCACCGAGAGGGAGGCTTGGAACCGACTGCATTGGTCCCGAAACGTCACCCCCGGGCCCGGCCTAAGAAGTTCGTGTGCTAAACTCCGACCCAAAGGCTGGGGTTGGAGTAAGGGTCGGAGCCGACCCTAGGATCTCCACTGGCTCCACCAGCACCTGCTCCGGCCAAGCGGTCGGAGGAGGAATGGCAATGGAATGGCCTATCGGCTCCGAAGCCAATTGGGTCGGAGCCGAAACAAATTTCTGAAAGACTGGGGACTGGAAAAGCCTTTGGAGTACCCTGTCTATGTCCGAATTTGACATCCTTGATGACCTGGAAGAGACACGGGTCCGAGTAGGCCTCTCCAACGGCTCCAAGGGACTAGGGGACCGGCTCCGAATCGACTCGATAATTATCGGCGCCGAAGGAGTGTCCAAACCAATTTCCATCAGTGTCGAAGAGGGCTTCAGCGCCGAGGAGGAAGTGTCTGGCGGACAACCTTCATCGGCTCCAAGATCAGTGGAGCCGATGAAGGTGACCCGCCTCGAGGCCCCAGCCGACGGCTCCGAACCCAGAGGAGTCGAGGCTGGAGGCATCAAGGCAGACCGTTCGCCTCGGCTCCGAAGTCCGTGGAGCGAAGGAGAAGCCTGCCTATGTCTTTTGGCGGTCGGTTCCGGCGGGCTGGTCGGAGCCGACGCTTTTCTTCTTTGCAGGAGAAGGAGAGGAAGCTAATGCCTCTTCAAATGAGGGTTTAATAAGGCCTTTTAAAATAAGTTTATTTTTCCTCTCTTGGAGGACCCTCGAGAAAAGCGTGGCACACGCTACAGGACTCCTGCAAATGTTTGGCCCAAACAGTACACACAGAGAGAATGGTCATCTGTTATTGACATTTTGAAACTGCACTTAGTGCACTTCTTAACACCTGAAGGCCTAGGAGCCTGTGACATTATGGCAACCAGTTTAGTGAACTAGCAAAAACCAAACACACTAACTATCACAGAAAAATTCTTTTTTTTTTTTTTTTAACCAAAGGCTGTCACAAATAGACAAAATAACTAAAGGGATCCAAGAGCCCCTAAATAAAACGGACTTGAACAACAACGGACTGACAGGGGAAGGCCCTTCAACTCAAAGGGGACCTCTAGTCAGAAAATACGCAATCACCACACAAATATTTAACAGAAAATATTCACTCATACACAAAAACACAAGATAGCTGTTAAAACAGCTTTTTGTTGAAATTTTAGGAAATTCCTGACAGGAAAGTAAGTGAAGAAAACACTACTTAGCTCAGCCAGCTCGAGACCACGTCTTTGCTTGTTAGCGGCAAACGAGATCTGGGGGACTGGTAGTGGTGCATCCTGGGATATAGTAAGCTCAGCCAATAAGAGACTTCGTTCTTTGGCATAAGCGTGCCGAGTCGGAGCCGAGGATCGGCTCCGAACCCATCAGTCAGAATGTAGGCGAGATAGGATCACAACATCTGGCAATTTAAGGCCCTAATGGCCGAAGTAGCAGAAGTGTACACCTTCTTACCCCATCTGTCCAAAGCCCTGGAATCTCTATCAGAGGGGGTAGGGTTTTTGGCAGCAGTAACCTTAATGCCTTTTGGTCCTTGGGGAATGGTCTCTGGATCCGCAGTAGGATTCTTGAAGAGGAACTTGTGACAGTCAGGTACTCTGTAATACCGGTCAGGTTTTCTGGGAGCTGGAGGTAAAGTGCAAGGTTTCACCAAAAGAAAGGTCTTCTGGAGGGGAAGCAGAAGGAATGGAATCCTCTGCATCAGAATCCTTATAGGTAGATAAGGGCAAATCCTGGTAATCAGAAGAAACAGAAATTTCAGAATCCTGATAAGAAGAATCAGAAGGAAAATCAGTTCTAGGTCTCTTAAGAAAGGGAAGGCTGGCTTCCCCTAATTAGAGTAATAAGGTCTTCAGCCATTCTAAGCACTTGTTTTTTAGGCATATGGGCCTGACCATGCGGTCTGGACATTGGTTTCTAGGTGTGGGTTGAGTTTTAGGCCTTGATGAAGAAGATGGCGTCGGTTTGAAATGTAAATCTGTAGGCCTGAATATACCCTCAGATGCCAGTGCCTGCACAGCAGCTCCGGACCCATCCAAGGTAGAGACATCCGCAGGTACCATAGTCCAAGAAGCATCTCGCAGCATGCCGGACTCCTAATGGGTCTCAGTAGAGGCCTGTGTATCTGAAGAGCGGGTACCAGGGGCTCAGAACATGCTTCACTGAGTACCGGCGAACTGGCGACTAGCTTAACAGAAGCGTCGTCAGCAGTTTTGGACCTATGCGGTCTGTCTCTGTCTTTATCCTTACGTTTTTTCGGAATATCGGTAGTTGGATGGCTTACCAAAGCCATTTCTGGATAGTTATACTGATTACCAAAATAATTTGTTGCAAAAATAGACAGACAATGAATAGTTCGGGGGTTGAATACGGCACAAAACCGACAGCGAGGGACATCGTGGTCTGGGCCTAAGTAAGGAATGCAGTACAAATGAAAATCTTTATGAAGTATTTGTTTTCCACAGGTAAGACAATTGTTAACTTTTACTGACATCGGTTAAGAGCAAGAAAAAGGATCCCCAACGGGGTACTTAGCTTTTTTGAAGACTTCGGTTCTGAAACTCAAAAACAAAAATTTCAGGAGTCGGCCGACGGGCACTTGCGAACTGCTTCTTCTTCGGGCACCGCACGGCAAGAACGACTGATGTAATGGCGTCGGCTGCATGTTTTATACCCCTGACGTCATGGAAGAAGAGACAGCATCCAACGCAGGAATCCAAGACTCTGGTATTCAGGCCGGCTGAGGGCTACCTGCAGGCAGATAACCCAAATGTAATGACTGCAACAGTGAAACACGAAGAACATCTGCCCCCCTCTGCATGTGTTTACTTATGTGGTAGTGGAGCTTTAAGTCCCTGTTTCTGTTATTAGTACAGCTATTCAACTTAGACAGATGAGAGACTCAAGGAGGATGAATTCCCCAATTACACAGAATGCAAGACACAGATCACCATATGCAACAGCCTATAACAAATCAAGAAAAGGGATACTGCTTTGAACCTTTCATGAAGGTGCAGGTACTTAACACTAACCATCTTCTTTATTAGGAAGGGTTAGGGCCTTTCTAACTGCTTAATATGCCTAAAAGGTACATCCCAAAGGGGTGTTGTACATGATAATCGGTCTAATTAGGCTGCCTAAAGAGGGATGATAATGTCTTCTGATCTGAATGATATGCCTTTAGACATTAGCTGTACTAAACAAGATTTCATGACTCTTGCTGCTACTCAGGCTCACACGTAAGTATTAGGTGACCAGTCTGCTGAACATTACAACCCACAGACTTTCTACTGCATTTAGGTCTGGGCTCTGGCTGAGCCATTCCAAAACTTTAATTTTCTTCTGGTGAAGCCATTCTTTTGTTGATTTGGATGTATGCTTGGGGTCATTGTCGTACTGAATAGTGAAACTCCTCTTCATCTTCAGCTTTCTAGCAGACGCCTGAAGGTTTTGGGCCAAAAGTGACTGGTATTTGGAACTGTTCATAATTCCCTCCACCTTGACTAAAGCCCCAGTTCCAGCTGAAGAAAAGCAACCCCAAAGCATGATACTGCCACCACCATGCTTTACCGTGGGGATGGTGTTCTTCTGGTGATGCAAAGTGTTGTTTTGCGCCAAACTTACCTTTTGGAATTGTGGCCAAAAAGTTCACCCTTGGTCTCATCAAACCATAGCACATTTTTCCACATGCTTTTGGGAAACCCGATGTATTGTTTTGCAAATTTTAGCCGTGCCTGGATGTTTTTCTGAGTAAGAAAAGGTTTCCGTCTTGCAACCCTACCACACTGCCCAGACATATGGAGAATATGGGAGATTGTTGTCACATGTAGTACACACACAGTACTTGCCAGAAATTCCTGCAGCTCCTTCAGTGTTGCTGTAGGTGTCTTGGCAGCCTACCTGACCAGTTTTCGTCTTGTCTTTTCATCAATTTTGGAAGGACGTCCAGTTCTTTACAACGTCACTGTTGTCCCATATTTTCTCCACTTCTTGATGACTGTCTTCACTGTGTTCCATCGTATATCCAATGCTGTGGAAATTTTTTTGTACCCTTCTCCTGACTGATACCTTTCAACAATGAGATCCCTTTGATGCTTTGTAAGCTCTCTGCGAACCATGGCTTTTGCTGTAGCAGGCAACTGAGTAAATGTCAGGAAAATCCTACTAGGACAGCTTAACTTTATTTGGGGTTAATCAGTCTCTCTTTAATTGATGGCAGGTGTGTACCCAAGAAGACAATTTTGTAATTAAATCAAAAGGTGCTTCAACAAAGTATTTGTTTAACGGGGTGCACACTTATGCAACCAGCTTATTGTATGTTTCTTAGTTTTTATATTTATTCCCCTAACATATTTGTTTGTTTTTCAATTGAATTGTACAGGTTATAGGCCACATTAAAGGTGGGAAAAGTTTTGAAATTATTTATTGTGGTCTCATTTTTTATATCACAAAAAACCTGGCATTTTAGCAGCGGGTGTGTACACTTTTTCTATCCGCTGTAGGAGAGGGTCCCAAACTGAGTCCTGTTACCACTGGTAACTTTTTTGGTTTCAGAAGTGGCAACTGTGCCTCTAACCACATGGGTTCTATCAGATAACCAGTAAGGTATCAACCTCACAATATAATAATTTATATTCAGATTTGCAAGCTTATCAATAATACCTGCATGGGGAATAATGTCAAAGGTCTGGGCCAGGTCTAGATACACTGTATGCAATGCATAACCACTACCCACTGCTTTGTTTAGTTTTATAAAGACCTTAATGAGGTTAAAGAAGCAGGACTTTTCTTTGACACAGCTGAACTGATGAGGGTCCAGGGTTAACAGATTTTCAATGTCCACATTAATAAGGTATGAAATAATGCACTCCATAGCATTACATATGAGGCTAGCCAGACTAAAGGGTCTATAGTTACCAGGGTCTGTAGTTGAGCCACCCTTGTGCAATGGCATTACAATGGCTGTTTTACACACTTCAGTAATATAACCAGTAAATAGGCTTAGATTAAACAGGATAAGTAGGAGTTTAGAAAGGCCATATCTGGCACTGATAATTAGGCAAGCTGATATATTATCAAGGCCCACAGATAAAGTATTCATAGTTTTTAGAGGGCTGTAGTACTTGTTCCATATTAATTAAAGGGAGTGCCTGGGATTGTGGAACCCGTGGAGTACAATTTGCACTAAATTTATCAGCTAGGATATTAGCCATGTCCTTTGAGGTGGACTAACAACTCGGGCTCCAAGAGCCCTGACTATATTTATTTTGTAGTGAGATCCTGCCTTAACTGTATACTGAGGGAGAGAGCTGATAAACACATGTGACAATGCTAAACATTTTGCCAGTTACTAGAAAATGGAAATCAAAGTCTAAACCAACTGTACTAGTAGTAGTGAATATAGTAACAGTGATAGAACAACTGGGAATTGGATCTTTAGAAAAGGGTATGAACAAATTACATAGAAAAAATGGGAATTGTGGGAACAACACATGCAGAATAATGTTTTGAAGGAGTAATGATGTTTAAAAGAGGGTAGAATTTGAATGAGCTATGTAATTTCTGACTGACAAGGACTGGATAGATTATAAGTGATATATAACATTTGCAACTAAATCTATGCCAATATGATTTGGTTTCGTTTATATAAATATACGATTGCCTGGAACAATTCATGTAGAAAAATGACTTGGAGGAGGAATGAGGTTTAAGAGAAGACAGTTACTGAACAATTTATATAATGTTGCTTAGATTGCATGATATACAACAATGGGATCACTACATAATCTCGAAAGTTTGAAATACCAAATTTCAAACTTTCGAGACTATATAGCCAAAACCCCTAATTACCGAAAGACCAGAAGCACAAATTTCAAAATCCCGATCATCGGGAGTTTGACATTCGCTCTTCTGGTGTTGCGATATGGTGGAAGGTCAGGTAAGTATCTATGTTTAAATGTGTTGGTTAGGGGTTTAGTGTGTAAGTGTGTGTTGTGACTGTAATATGTGTGCACGAAGGGAATGTAGGTGTGTGGTGGTGTTTCACGTGTTTGTGTATGTAGTGCGACCTTGGAGTTAGAATATTGTCTGTAGTTTAGGTTTGTGCGTTTGTGTTCTGGAGGAAGGTGTGTGTATGTGTATGTGTGTGGTGTATGTTGAGTGTAGTTTTTGGTAGTTTGAATTTCACAGTTTTGATGTTTCGGTATTTTAGTGTTTCAGGTATTTGGTGTCGGGATTTTGGGATTCAGTAGTTTGGATTTTCGGGATTTAGATGCTGCGGTGGTACGGCGGTAGCATTGTTACCTCACAGCAAGAGGTTCTCCCGTTCGATTCTCGGCTGGGCTTGGGAGAGCCTTCTGTGTGGAGTCTGCATGTCCTCCCCACGGTTGGGTAGCGTTCGAAAGACATGCGTGCGTAAATGGGCATGCCTTCATTGAAGGTTGGGCGTCGAGCTGGCACCTCGGCGTTTCGTAAAAATCTACTGCCAATCATAAGCGGACCGGAGTTCCGCTGTGGCGACCCCTTACCGGGAAAATCTGAAAAACAAACAGTAGTGGTTCCACAACAATACACAGGTTATGTACAATGCTTGTAAAGGTAAACTTGGTAATATGATTTAATTGCTTTTATATAAATGTAAGTTTGCCTGTGTCACAATAATTCAATAAAGGTATTAAAAAACCCTGCTAAACTGTTTTGCATTTACTTTTAGCCTGTTTTCTGTACACAATTTGTTTATGAGGGTTAGTTACTGGTGTAATTAATATGTGCCAGAGGGAGATTTGACGATAATGCGCAGTTCGCAGGTTCTGCAAACCAAAGGACTTCATCCCTGGTGTAGACACTGCAGTAGTATATACCAAAAAGGAGGGGACTCCGTACCAAATCCAGGAAGACACCACTAGTGACCTTCACACTTTCTGAGGGCACACCTGCCACCTTAATTATGTGAGGTCTATCTTTCAACCAGTCAGCTATCCACCTCACCATGTATGCATCTACGTTTAAGGAACTTAGCTTGTTTACAATACCAGCATGTGGTATAGTATCACATGCACAGGCCAGATCAAAATAAGCTGTGTGAAAAGATTTATCACGGACCTTATCAAAGAAGTTAACTACACTGACTAGGCAGGATCTCCTTTTGATAAAGCCAAACTGATATGGGTTTAGCTTGATAAAGTTTTTGATATATTTTATGAGGTCAGATATAATGCATTTCATGGCTTTGAAAATTAGACTAGTTAAGGTAATGGTTTCCTGAGTCAGTGGTAGGGCTGCCCTTGTATACAGTTATCACTACTGCAGTTCTCTCAACATTGGGGACAAACCCTGTATCTAAGATTAGGTTAACCAATTTAAAGAAATGCTCAAAAATGGAATGTTTGCTACTATTTATTAGACATCCAGGTAAATTATCAGTCCCCAAGGAAGCAGTATTTTTGGTTTTAGAGAGCACCTTCAGTACTCACACCTTTGTGATACTACAAGATGTAAGGGATTTGGGAGTTTGCAGATTCAGGATAGCTGTTTCAGTGGCAAAGTTTGCATTCAATTTGTGAGTTTACTTGCTATGAGAGGGTGGTGCCATTTTGGATAAGTTTAGAACACTGCTGCATGTTATTCCTTAGTTTCTTAAAGTAACTAAACAAGGACTTATCCTTGGCTTCAGAATCCAATTTAAGTTCATGATTTGCCTTACTAGCCACAATAGTGGCTTTTAGTTCCTCAATGATATTCTTGATGCAGTTTTTAATATGAGGAATGTTAGATAACTTACATGATTTAAGAAGTTAGTGTTCATTTCATCTGATTAACAACCAAGATAGTTTCTTCCTAAACTTTTCATTATAATTGGCTCTACTAGGAGTAGCCATTTTGAGGCACTTATCTATGTGGGAATAGAACTCCTTTATATAAATAACAGCTGTTATCGGTATTAGGTCTGGTAATGTTACTCAGAGTTTGAGGAGGTTTTCCACTTGAAATCCCTGACTTTAGAATTACTGACTGAAGGGGTTTTAGACATTTTAAAAGAGAGGGTTACCTGCTTATAATCAGGCAAACATGTTCCAGGAAGAGAATGTTATGTTACACAGCTGGTTTGTGAACTACCTGATCCAAACAATTTTTAATTAGGTCTAAGAATCTCTGGACATACCCAACACTGGATGTACAGGTGCTCAAGTTTATTAAGAGAGAGTTGAAATCTTTCTTTATAAAGGCCAGGTACGGAGGCAGTGCGCTGTCTTTACTTTGAAAGTAAGCTACAATAACTACAGAAATGTGTATGGTGTTCAACTTGCAAGAGAGCCTCACAATAAGGCAATTTGTTAAGACTTCTGGCAGTAAGAAGAACCAACTTGATAAGGTACAGTTTACAGCTGGAAATGGCTACACTGACATGCACATTCCTGGGATGTCCATTAGCTGGATTCTGCCTAAAAAAGGCACAATACAGGCAACAAGCGCTTTAGCCAGTATGAGGATGCCTTGGTAAAGCATGATGGACTGTCAATCATCTTATCTCATGATAATGCATACTGGAATACCCCCCTCCCCCAATAGCAACCAACTACTAAGTCAACTGTTAAAGTCAATCACATTTCCTTTGCACACAAGTATCACTTTGGGGGAAGGATTCCACTAAGGACCAGTGTCTAGCCTGCAACAAACACACAGATGGCAAGATCCAAATTGGCTCACTGGACGTCACTCAGTGGTTATATGTCTCAAGTAATTCACACCCATATGGGCTACCACTAGGACATAATCATATTTGTCTGGTGAGAGGAAACTCTTCTGATGTTATGGATCCTGGCACAACAAAAACAACTAATTTAATATGTAGTTTTTGTCCAATCTTTTGTGCGTAGAGTCCATACACCTGACAATATTATCACCAATTACTAAGACGCAGTTGTTTTTACCTATGTAATTTGAGATATTAGACAGTCTGTGCCCTTTACTATGCGTGGACATGGTGCTGATGCGATTCCTAGAAGGCTTTGAAATTAACTTTTCTATTGCCTATTGCCTCAGCATAAGTGAGTTTAGTGAATCTGTGATGAGATGGCAGTAGTATGTGATGCTGGCATGCCGTCTTGCGGAGTGAGAGGAATGCCTCCAGATAGCACAGTCACTTGCACCTCTCACAAACTGAAGTATCTGTGTCAAGCAGAAGTACACTGTCTATGAAAATATGACAGTTCCTAGACTGCATATAGACTGCCTATGTGTACCAAGTGCTATAAAACTGGCAACAGAAGGGAAACAAGAAGGCTTACTTTCCATTTTATACACATCAGTGATGGATTTAGTTTGGTTATTCTGTTTGTAGCCTGTCTAGTTGCAGGGTGTACATAGACAGATATGTTAAGTGAAGACGAAACTACTTTTGAGCAGCTAAGAGCAACTTAGAAAAGTCTTCACTCATTATGTAAGAGCAACACAGCCGGCACAGAAACTACTGCAGCAAAAAGAAACCAGCTTAGCTGGTAGCAATGAAGTAACACTGAAGGGCACCGCATACTACCAATAGTTATCCGAACACTACTAATGTTCATAAATCCCCAAAATACTGCCAGACTTAAGTCATGCCCAGCCAATAGTAATCTACACTCCAAGAACAGCAGCAAATTATCTTCTGGCCCATGAGCATTGACAAACCAACTTCCAGAATAGCAGTAAACTGCCTGCTCTCACAAGATAATCAGTAGAAATGTTCCAAAATGACCTTTGCATAGTGTCAAATTAAGTTATGCTCATGCAGTAGTAATCTGAACTCCAAGAACATATACTACTTCCTTCTCTCACAAAACAATCTCTAGCAATACGCCAAGATGGTCCATAAACACTGCCAAACCAAAAACAAAATGTTGTGTAAGATGCTAAATTATTTTAATAAATTAAATCAAACTTCCCTGGTGTTTGAAGGAACTGAAGGAATCACTTCCAATAAAAACAGGAAGAACCAAGATATACAGTTCACAACATTACAGATAAATGGCTTTGTGGCAGCATTACAACCATGTGTTCTGTGAGTTTCAATTCCTTTTCCATTATTTGTCTTAATATACGCATATGTCTCTATGATGCATGTACAAATGATGAAATCTTTGGATTCAGCTTAATGTTACACTAACTCAAATACAGCCAAGCCCAGTGAAAAAATCTCTTCTGCTAACTTTCCTGTATTTGCATTTGTCTTTAAGATGGATTTCATAACAAATTATTAATATTTCTCAAGGAATTACTTTGCAAGTATTCTACTCAGCTGTGTATGGTATGCATGTCATTAAAGGGAAAATCTACACTCACCTACATTTTATCTCATCCCTACAGTTAGTTAACAGAAACCTACCTGTAATTTATAAAACTTTAATTTCTTTGCCTCAGAATCAAAAGAAAAGAAAAGACCACCCACTTTTCAAGTTTAACCTCTCATGTGCTTTGGCAAAGGAATTTGTCCTAGCCTGCAAGTACAACCACAGAAACTGGGAACTCTTGTTTTCTTTCTGTCAGCTACTGCTAACAAACTTAAACGGGCATTCCTCAGTCTTGCTGAAGCCAACAGCTGCTATACAAAATACATGCACAGTGTGGCGCAACTATTTTCTACTGCCTTGGTGGCATAGTTGACCACAATCTGTAGAGTCAATAACTTGTTGGAGGTATTCTTTTATAACTACATTTTTCAATGAAACAGTGTTTGCTTTATGCACAGCACACAGAACTACTAATTTGTCATGCTCAAGGATTATGGTTTTAATGAAAAGTTACTCTGTGAACACCATGACTATGCAAATGTCACTAGCACTAAAATGGTTGTGCAATTCAATTACTGTAAACAAGTGTCTAGACTACATTCCATTTTAGCTATACTCTGTGTAATATTACTTGGCTTTTCTTATATGTACCTCTGTCCCTACGTTTGTTCATAGGTTATTACTAGGCTAAATGACCACTAGGGCCCCTGCAAATCTAGCCACACATCCCAAACCATTTGGGTCCCGAGTATCATGGAGGGCATATTAGTAGGCAGGTAGATAAGGATTTGTTGTGGGGGTTTTAGTAAGGATAATACTTTTCCTATTGACGGGCTCTGTCCATAAGGGACATAAGGACCAGACCAGACGTAAATTTACAATTACCCATACAGTTGTCAAGGTTTCATTGGAATAAGGTCAGGGATGAACTCTTACATGGAAGGGAAGCCTAGTGCGGGGATCCTTTGGGACACATATCTGTTGCTCCCACACATTCTGTTTATGTCACATGCGAAGTTCAAATCCCTGGATCTAGTGTTTGTTTTGTGTACATTCAACAGATCCATCAAGGCTGAATCTGAGGAAGCCCTGTAAGCCAGGCAAAGATCCCAGATCAGCAGCCTTGTCACATACTTGACTTGTATGTACCACTGTAAGAGTATACTTTTATGCCAAATGGCTCAAGTTATGGCTAAAAATGGGCCTGTTGACCAGCACACCAAACCAGTTAAACTAAAATAAATAAGTTTTAGTATACTACAACACATCAGAGGGTAGCAATATGACAAGTGGGAAAATTTAATGCATGACCCATTTGTGCCTAAACTTAAAAAAAAAAAAAAAAAAAAATCTCATAATACGGACTGAAAAAAAGAAAGCTGCATGTCTTATGCACTGTGCAGCATTGTAAGGACATAAATGGTATGAGGTGTAAAATACTTTTGAACAAGTTTTCCAACATTCATGATTAAAACAAACAAAAAAAAATCATCTTCCTAAAGCAGACATTGGTGAACAGCAGAAAGTACAGTCGTGTAAAATCTTACCATAACAGTAGATGTTTTTCTCTTCACTGTTGCCGTATTCTTCACAGTAGGGAACTCCTGTCAAAGACAGACAGATGTCAGGCCAGTATACCAGAGCCTTTAGCTCTTACATGCACTGTACGTCACACGTTTGCACCCAGTACAGGATGCACGGCATAAAGGTGATGTATGGATGCAGTTACCCAGAACTAAATTGCCCCAGAAGAGAGCAGTCTCCATAGGACAATAAAAGCTGTGCACATTCAAGAGGAGAAAACTGAGATGGAAAAGTAGCCAGGAGAGGAACCAAAACAAAAGAAAAAAGGGGGTTGGAAAGAGGGAGAGAATACTGCAACAGTAAAGAGAAGGACATCTACAGTTACGTTAAGATTTTACACAACTGTTCCACATCCTTGTATATCACTGTTGCAGTATTCTTCACAGTAGGGAGAGTACAAGCTCAAGAAAAGGATTGGGAGGTAGAAGGCTGGGAAGAGCCCTTAACAAAGCCATGCAGAATGGCTCTATCAAAACTTGCTCTGGCCCTAGGAACCATATCCAATTTATAATATTTAGTAAAGGTATGCAATGAAGACCACGTAACAGCTTCAAGGATGGAATTGTTGTCCAACCCCCTGAAGAAAGCACCAGAAGAGGCAACAGCCCTAGCACAGTGAGCTCTAATGGAAGTAGAAAGACATTTGCCAAGAAAAGAATAACAAAAAGAAATGGCCTTAGTTATCCAGGAGGATATGATTTGTTTGGAAACCGCCAAACCCAATGCCTTGGGATGAAAGCAAACAAAAAGCTGGTCAGATTTATCAATGGCCTTAGTTTTATACAAATACCAGAGATGACCATGCAAATCCAAGGTATGTAGGACCCTCTCACTAGCAGAATAAAGAGAATGATAAAAGGAAGGGAATTGAACTGTCTGATTCAAAGAAAACTCACCGACTACCTTGGGTGTAAAAGAAGGATTAGTTATAAAGGGACACCCTGTCCTTCTGAAAAAAAAAAAAAAAAAAAAAAAAAAAAAGAAGGATGGCCATAAGTGTCTGAAGCTCGGAAACCATCAGAGCAGAAGTAAGAGTAACTAAGACAGTCTTCCAGGTACAATGCTGCACAGAAGCTGAACTTGCAGGCTCAAAAAGAGCCTGGGTCAATTTTTTTTAAAACAAAATTAAGGCCCCAAAGAGGAGAAATGGGATTCCTTGGGGTCGTAAGATGCAGGACACTTTTAAGAAACCATTTGACTTCAAAGCGAGAAGCTAAAGGAGGATTCAAGGCCAGTTAGGCAGAAATAGCTGACAAATGGGCCTTTACAGAAGAATAAGCCAAGCCAGAATGGAGCAATTAACACAAACAGGAGTGAACCAGAGGGACCCCACTGAAAAAGGATCCTGGTTATGAAGATGGTACCACACAGAAAATCTATTTCATTTGGACATATAAAACTTTCTGGTTGCATGTTTTCTTGCCTCCTGTAAAACCCAGAGCACAACTTCAGAAAAAGAGGTGCCTAAAAGGGATCAAAACCCTATCACCCACACTATCAGCTGATGAGTGACCACTTGTCCTGTGTGAATTGGTCCAACCTCTGTGACGAGGTCCAACTGGTGAGGTAATTTGTGATGACTGCCTCTGGCCAGATGCATTAAGAGGGGGAACCAGTGCTGTCTTCGCCAAAAGAGTCACTAACAAGATGTCTGGGTATTCCAGCTGAATCTTCAGCAAAACTCTTGATGTAGAGGAAGGGGAGGGAAGGCACACAGAAAAGTACAGTTGTGTACACTTACCATAAATGTAGATGTTAGAGTGTCTTCACTGTTGCAATCATCACATTTGGGTTATCCCTGCTGGGGTAGTCCTTGGCCGGCCTGATTACCAGAGACTTAGTATTTCTGCGTCAGTTGCTGTCACTTGAAGATGGTCATCAGGTGTATAAAGAAAGGCAGCCGACGCCATTAGATCAGTTTTTCTTGCCCTAAACAGTCAGGAGCCCCCAAAGTAGGAGGCCAGGCTCTGGTGGCAGGATCCCACCAGTGGAAACAAAATACCAATATGTTCCTTCTAAGGAAAGGAGAACAACAAGGAAAAAAGGGGGAAGGAGGGAGGGAAACCAGAACTGTAACAGTGAAGACACTCTAACATCTACATTTATGGTAAGTGTACACAACTGTACTATGTTCTTCGTGTTTCACTGTTGCAGTCATCATATTTGGATAGATTTCCAAAGCTGAGGAAAAGGGTGGAGGCAGTCACGGAGGCTAGGGGCTGGCTAGTATGACCTGCAAGACTGCAGAGGCAACACCTGCCCTGGATTTAGAAAAGAGAGGCAGGTGGTAATGTTTGATAAAGGTGTGAACAGATGTCCAGGTGGCAGCCTCCTGGATATCCCTTGTGGGGACTCCTATGAGGAATGCTGCATAGGTGGGTGGAGGCTGCTCTGATGGAGTGGGTCCTGACCCCCTTGGGGGAGGCTTGCCATGCTGCTTGTAGCAGAAATGTATGCAGTGCACTATCCATTTGGAAATGGTTTGCTTGGAGATAGCTTTAGCCTCTGCCCCTGAAGCAAAGCAAAGCTAACCAGCAGTTGATCAGATTTTCTGAAGGGTTTAGTCCTGTCCAGATAGTATTGGAGCTGTCTGTGCACATCTAGAGAGTGCAAGATCCTTTCCCCCTTGTTTTGAGGGTTAGGAAAGAAGGTGGGCAAATGGATGGATTGGTTAAGAGCCACACTGGAAACCACCTTGGACATGAAGGATGGATTTGTTCTGAGGGATACCCTGTCTCCATGGAAGATTATGAAGGGTTCCACTGCCATGAGTGCTTGCAGCTCAGAAACACTTCTGGCTGAAGTGATGGCCAGGAGGAAGGCTGTCTTCCAGGAGAGAAATTTTAGCTCTGCAGAAGAGGATGGTTCAAATGGAGGCAGGGTGAGCTTTTCCAAGAGAAAGTTAAGGTCCCAAGCCAGTGTTGGTGCCCTTCTGGGGGACCTCAGGTTGTTAGCCCCTCTGAGGAACTGCTTGATCAGAGGGTGTGAAAAAAGAGGCTGCTCAGTGAGAAAATGAATGGAAATAGCAGAGGCATGAATTTTTATAGATGAGAAAGACAGACCACTGCGTAGTAGGTCAGCTAAGTAATCCAGAATGAGAGGGATGGAGGGTTGTGCCATATTGGCTCCCTTAGCCTGGATCCAGGTGCAGAACCTTTTCCATTTATCTGCATAAGACATTCTGGTGCTAGGGCGTCTGGCCTCTCAGATAACATCCAGAACCTGTTTACTGAGGAGGGCAGATTGGTCAGGGGTCAGGTTATAAGCCAAGCTTCCAAACTGACTGTCTGCAATTGGGGGTGCAGGAATTCCCCTGCCCTCTGGGTGAGGAGGTTGGGAATCTTGAGGAAGATTCCATGGGGGCAGTGGGGACAGGCTGCGCAGCAAGGGGTACCAGTGCTGTCTGGGCCAGTCTGGAGCTATGAGAATGGTCCTTGGTTTTTCCTCCCTTAATTTGATCAGTACCTTGGGAATGAGAGGTAGGGGAGGAAAGGCATAGACCGAGAGGTTTACCCAGGAGAAGGACAGGGCATCTACTTTCCATGCCATGCAGTGATGCTACCTGGTGCAGAATTTGCTGAGCTGATGGTGTGGGAGGCAAAGAGGTTGACCTCCGGGGTTCCCCATTTCTGAGTTATTAGTAAGAAGGTGTTTCTGTTGAGCCGCCTCTCGTGGGGGTCCAACAGCTTTCTGCTTAATTGGTCTGCCAGGGAGTTGACAGAGCCTGGCAGGTATTTTGCTACCAGGTGTAGCTGCAGGGAAGAGGCTGTGAACCAAAGGGTCATGGCCAGCCTGCACAGTGGGTAGGAGTGAGTCCCTCTCTGCTTGTTGATGTACCATATCACTGTGGTGTTGTCTGTTTTGATCAGGAGAACCCTTGGAGAGAGAAGGGGTTTGAAAGCGATCAAGGCCTGCTGCACAGCCATCATCTCGTTTAGATTTATTTGCAGGGGGAGTTGCTGGAGGGTACCATTGGCCTTATACGCACCTGCCATCCATGTGCACCCCAAGCGTAGTCTGATGCGTCTGTGGTGAGGATCTGGGCGGCGGAGTGTGGGGAGTAGGGCAGTCCCTTGTTGTGGGAGCAGGCTGTTGCCCACCAAAGAAATTCCCCCCTCAGGCAAGGAATAATTGGTAAGAGTTTCCAGATCTTGAGAGTGTTGACACCAAAGGCTCTTGAGGTACCACTGAAGTTTCCGCATATGCAGTCTGGCATATGGAATAAGGAGTATGCAAGATGCCATGAACCCCAGGGCTTGCAAGATTTCCGTTGGAGAAAGCTGGGGCCTGGTGGCCAGTTGAGAGAAGTAAGCTGATAGGAAACTCCAGACTTGCCCCCAGAAGATTATCCTTTTGGTGGGTACCTGTTTGGATTTCTTTTCATTGATGGTGTACCCCTAAGGAGGTTAGTAGGTCCTTTACAAAGGCCAGATTTTTGAGCAGCTTTTCCTGGCTGTCTGCCTGAATAAGGCAGGCATCTAAGTAGGGATAAAATTGAATATTTCTTTGTCTGCAAAAAGCAATGACCAGAGACAGGCATTTTGTGAAAACTCTGGGAGCAGTAGATAAGCCAAAGGGAAGTGCAGAGAACTGAAAGTGTTGAGATCATGCCCTGAAGCGAAGATATTTTCTGCAGGACTCCCTGATGGGAATGTGGAGGTAGGCCTCTTTTAGGTCCAGGGTGACTAGCCAAGCGTCCTTGGACAGCATGGGTAGCAGCTGCTGGAGGGTGAGCATTTTGAATTTTGGGATCACCAGGAAGGTGTTTAGAATGGACAGGTCGAGGATGGGGTACCAGCTGCCCTCTTTTCTGGGTACAAGAAAAAGTCTGGAGTAGAAGCCTTGGCCTATCTGCTCTGCAGGAACGTGTTCTACTGCTCCCAAGGAGAGCAGGGTATGGATTTGCTTTTGAGCCTCTGCCCACTGATTTGGTGGTATATCTGGGAACCCTTTGGGGGTTGGAAGGGTATGGAAGGAGAATTTGTACCCCTGAGACACAATGTTCAGAACCCATTGGTCCTTGGTAATAGTGGCCCAGGTGCTTAAGTGAAGGGAGAGTTTTCCTCCTAGAGGTATGTGATTGTGGGCAGAGGTAAGGTAGGGAGGGGGTGAGTCATTGTGAGCTTCTGCCATAAGGGGGTGGCTTAGAACTCCCTGGTTTTGAAGTGGAGGCAGTCCACTGCTTAGATCTCTGCAACCCTTGGGACTGCTGTCTTGGAGATCTGTTTCCATGGGGCCTAGGCTGGCCCTGTTTACTATGTGTAGGAAAGGACCAGTGCTTGGAAGGAAAATGCCTTCTGAACCTAGGGGGCTGTACCTGTAAGAAATCTTTAACAGTCTGCACAGATTTTGCTTTTTCTTCCATCATTTTTAACACCTCTTCTGCTTTAGCACCAAGTTATCTTTGTGCAAGGGTGCATCCAACAATTATGATTTGACATTGTCTGGCAGGGGTTGTTCCTTTAAGCCATGCATGTCTTCTAATGTCAGATCCAGTGACTGCTGCCCTGCAAGAAGCTTCTAGGGCATCAAAACCGCAGTGCAAAGCGTGTTTAGTTACTTGACCAGCAGAGTACATTAAATTCCTGTAAATCTTTAGATTCTGCACATGCAGGAAAGGAGGAATTTTTTTTTTGTTTAAGAAGTTCCAAGGTATGTTGATGACATTTAAGCATATGGAACTGACAAATGAGTGCCCTGATAGCAAGAGTAACTGAGGTGTATATTTTTTTACCCCATCTGTCCAGTGCTCTGAAATCCATGTCTGAGGGGGTGGGATTCTTAGCTGAAGTAGCTTTAACCCCTTTTGGGCCTTTAGTAATGACCTCAGGGTCCGCTGTTGGGTTTTTAAAGAGGTATTTGCGAGAGTCAGGGACTCTGTAGTACCTGTCTGCCTTTCTGGGAGCAGGAGGGAGGGCGTCTGGAGCCAAGCTGTATTCAAGGAAGACATCATCTACCACATCTAGGACTGGGGGGATGACTAAGGGCCTGTGCTGTGGAAAGTCCAGGTACTCTCTGAGTCTCTTTTTAGACTGTGGGTAGTCTTGACTCTTCCATTTGAAATGCTCCCTTAAGGTATGCAGGTTTTCCCCAAAGGAAAAATCCTCTGGGGGGAGGCTGCAGGAATAGATTCCTCTGCATCAGAATCCTCATATGTAGAGAGGGGCTGCATGTCTTCATAGTCAGATGAATCAGATTCATCTGACTCTTGTTCAGTCAAAACTTCTGGAGGCAGATCTCTTTTTCTTTTTGAGGGAGTGGCTTGGCTTCCCCTAATCAGCATAAGGTCCTCTGCCATTCTACGCATTTGTGACTGAGGCAAGGGAGTAGGCGCCAAAGAATGGCTGGAAGTTGGATTCTTGCTACAATAAGGGCCCCAACGACGAATAGTTCTGGCGTTAAACAAAGCACAGAACCGACAACGAGGGAAGTTGTGGTCTGGGCCTAGACAAGTGACTCATTAAGAGTGGAAGTCCCGGTGTGGTATTTGCTTTCCACAAACGAGACAATTATTAACTTCTTCTGACATCGGTTAGTGCAAGAAAAAAGGATCCCCAACGGGGTACTTAGCTTTCAAAGACTTCAACTTCAATTCAGAAATGAAACTCAGGTAGCGGCCGACCAGCACTCATGCGAACTGCTTCTGCTTCGGGTTCCACGGCAAGAAAAGACTGATGTAATGGTGTTGGCTGCCTTCCTTTATACACCTGACGACCTGACGTCAGTCTTCAAGCAACAGCAACTGATGCAGAAATACTAAGTCTCTGGTATTCAGGCTGGCTGAGGGCTACCCCAGGAGGGATAACCTAAATGTGATGACTGCAACAGTGAAACACGAAGAACATCATCCTTTCCAAGGAAAAGAAAAGGTGTCCGTCTTCCACACCAATGGCATGGCACTCTGGAACAGAAAAGAAAGCTGCCTGTTCAGACAGGAGGCAAAAAGATCTATCTGAGGAATACCCCATCAATGGATTATGTCCAGAAACAAATCCCTGTGAAGCATCCATTCGAGAGTCCATGTTTTGAACTTGCTCAAGGCGACTGCCACCAGACTGTGCTCTAAGGGAATATACAATGCCTGAAGAGTTAACTGATAAATGAGAGCCAGACCCCAGGCCTGAAGAGCCAACCTGCAGAGAAGGTAGGATTTTTTGCCCCCTGCTTGTTGACATACATCACTGTGGTGTTGTCCATGTAAATCTTCATAGGGCCTGGAGACAGAATGGGGTGAAAAGCCTGAAGGGCCAGAATATTAGCTCTCGTCTCTTTGATGCTGACATGGTCTGACTTCTGAAGGGGGGGGGGGCTTGAATTTTCAGATGACCACAGAAAGCCCCCCATCCCATGTCTGAAGAGTCGGTGAACAGTTCTTGAGAAGGAATCAGAAGCTGAAAGGGAAGGCCTGGGTTGAGGGAAAGTTGCTGAATCCACCACTTGAATTCCTGCTTTAGACAAGGAAAGGCACACCAAATTCCAGAGAGTGCCAGTGCTAAAGGCAAACTGACTTGAGGCACCCACTGAAGCTTCTGCATATGCAGTCTAGCAAGAGGCAGTATTGGAATAGAAAGAGGCCATAAATCCCAGGACTAAAAGAAACTCTCTGGCTTCAACAGCAGGCAGAGAAAGAAGAGACTAAAAGAAACTGTCAAGGACAGAACTTTTGGAGGTGGAAGAAGAAGCCAACATTGGCACGGTCTGAACAATGACACCCAGATGCTCATGATCCTAAGAGGGAGTTTAAAAGCCGATAGTGAACCCTAGACTTTGGAGGAGATATGGTGAACTCCAGATCCTGTAACAGGCAAATAGAAGAAGGCACCTGAAGCAACAGGTCATGTGATAAGGAAAATTTTGAATGCCTTGGAGCCTGCTAAAGGCAATCTTGGGAGATAAAACATTTTGTGAATACCCCAGGGCTGTAAAGAGGCCAAAGGGCAAAGCAAGGAACTGAAAATGAGAGTAAGAAGCAAACACGTAAATCTTCCTGACAAGGGGGAGAATAGGAAGCATCCTTCAAATCCAAGGAAACCACAAAAGCCTGGGGTAGAACATGAAACAGGGTTTGAAGAGTAAGCATCTGAAAAGAAGGAACCTTTTAAAAGGTGTTGAAGGAGAGATCATGACGAGATGTTCACATGCCTTTGTTTTGAGGGACCAGGAACATCCTGGAGTAAAATGCCTTCCCTACTTGTGAAGGAGAGATGGGTTGAATAGTTCCCTAGTGCACCAGGGACCCAAGGACCTCTGAGAAATGAGGAAGTTGTTCCACTTTCCGACAAGGGAACCTGTCGGGGGGGGGAGGATGTCAAAGAGAAGCAGTCTTGTCAGATAAAGGAGGATTCTGTGCCACAGGAGTCTGGTAAGACTCAGGAGCTCACCTACCACCCTGCCTTTGGTGACCTGATAAGGCTGACTGTGAACAAAAGCAGATCTAGTAGGTGTGACGACCCACCACTGCACCAGTAATCAAGGAGCCTCAATCCTCACCACTGGCAACAGTGGAGGACGTACAATGAGAGGATGACAAGGTAGCCACATGCACACACACACACACACGCAACACAGGCGCGCGCGCGCACACACACACACACACACACACACACACACACACACACACACACACACACACACACAGTATTTCCAGATGCAGTTCTCTGCATCAAATGCAATTTCCATTAAGAGCATACAGAGACCACCATCAGTCCGGGGCTAGTTTCTTCCTCTTTCTCCAGATTCCCAATAAGACTCCCCACTGGCACAGTTATAAAGTTGAGATCTCAGCCAAGTATCTGGGCCAAGACCTCTAGCACCCTCTCTGTCCAACCAGTGCTTCGTGTCCCTGCCCAAGTGGTTGACGCACACACTCTTTGAGGTTTGATTTACAAACACACACAGACACACACACATGGAAAATGATGGCACAGGTTTACTAGCTATGACCCCTTTTGCCCAGTCTATAAGGTAGTTATCATTGCCACCAGCAAACTCTAATCAGCTACTTTAAGGCCCTTAACAAAGGGTGTCTAATCTTACTGTGTAATGTTACTACTAATACAAATGGTGGTTTGACCAAGAGCAAGGCTAGTAGGAGTGGCCCACAGTGTCACCAGATAAATACGCAAGTACTCTCAAAACTTAAATATCTCTACACAGATCAGCCGCAATAGAAGGTATACATATATTTAATAATAAATAATAAAAGAATAATAAAAGAACAAGAAAATACTCAGTGTATATTCACAGTGATATCAGAGTTAAAACCACAGAAAATATTTAAAACAACATTGCAGGACAGTCTCAACTAAATAAAGAAAAACATCTAAACTATGCTGCACTATATTCCTGACTGAATCTAAGAGAATTACTATACCCTAGTTAACTTAACAGCAGGCAGATGTGGTGAATGGATCTTTTAGTTGTTGTCAGGTCAAAGACAGAATACAGAATGCTGCATCTCCCTAACAGAGTTCTCAAATTAATATCTCAAATATTACTGATGGGATAGCTTGCAGAATGACATCAGTTCCTGTCATCTGACTTTACCCAGATGAAACTCCCACTGCTGGAATCTGGCAGCATTTAGCATCCACCTGTGAAAATACAAAGACCTCAGATATTTGGCAGATGCTGGAAGTCTTAAAACAACTGTGGCAATCAGTTCACTACGAAGACAATACAGAAAGCTTCTCAGCACAGACATAGTGTCTGTAGCTGCCACAAAGTAATTTAACTTCTGCTATTTTTCTGAAGTTTTGCTGGACTGAAGTTAACCTCCCGTATTCCAGTTTCCACTGGTAAAATATATACATTTAAACAGTTACAACAGTGCATGCACACTTCTGTTCTATTCCAGTAGGGCATGCTGTGGATACATTTTAAGCACAAGCACTTTATAAAATACATTTTCAACACACATCTGTACAAACCTAGTTTGATATATACATGATATACAGTTCTAATACATTTGCAACACAAGCATCTTAGATTAATCATGCTGATATTCACAAATGACATATAATTATTTACAAAATTCCAGACAGCTGTGCTGGCAGTCTCTCCTTTTGTGACAGTAGGATAGCTCCTCTGGAACTTGGGGATAGGGGGTCACAAAATATTAAGATCCTGCAAAGCTTTACCTATTTTCAGAAGAGGCTTAACAGATAAGCAGCAGCACTCCTAAAGAGTTTTATCCAAAGAAGAATTTAGTAACTTGCCCTTAATGTCTTCAGGTAAAGACTGCAGGTGAAGCAGAGAATAAACGCCTGATGGCAGACCCAAAAGCAGCAGATCTGGGTGATGCATTAGTAGCATCATAGCTACACCTGACAGAGTGACAAGCCATCTGACAGGTAAAACCCAAAATAGACAGGGCAGAAGATTTTGCTTCAGATTCAAGGAGGTTGGAAATAACCTGACAAGCCTGGGTAATTAAGGCCAGAGTATATCTGGTTATGCAGGTCTGGTAATTAATGGCCCAAAAGGCCAAAGCAGAAGCAGTAAAAACCTCCTTAACAATTCCTTACATTGCCATATTATCCTTATCTGAAGGCAGAAGCTTGGAATAGGGCAAATGTTTAGCAGGCTTGTCAGAAGAGGCTGACAACAAAGCAGGGATCAGCAAAAAGACACAAATAAGAATTGACAATCCTCAGGAGCCTTACAGGACCTGTCAGGTTTCTTTGGAACAGAAGACTGGATACTTTAAAGGAGCTATAACGGTGTCTAACAAAGCAGCCAACACAGGAGGTATTGCACAAGTTTTAGGAGTGTCCATCTTAAGCAGGTCATAACACCTTTTCTGGATATCAGACACTTGAGAAGAATCTCACAAAGTATTTCATCTTTCTAGCTGTAGTGTCTCCAAAAGACAATTCCTCAAAAGGAGACAAAGGACTATCAGTCTCTTCTTCATCAGAACCATGAGCCAAAGACGAAGAAGAATGCATCTGGGAGGAGTAGAACAGGGAACCTATTGTCAGACTATGAATACTCATCTGAGGAATTGAGTTCCCTAGCCATTTTGAAAGGTGTAGAAGTCAAAGGGGGAGTAGGCACAGAATCCCAGTAGGGAGGCTTCAGGGCCATTAAGGCATTAAACAGGCCCTGAGTAAACTTCTGCCATTCCCTTTGAGGATCCTTACGGCATATTGAAGTACACATAGACTTCTGTTTTTTCTTGGTAGGGATGCCAGCCCTAACAAACACTGGGGGTACTGACCCTTCATGAGATTCAATATAAATAACCACAATCTCTTCCCTAACCAGAATCTGCAGAATCTTCTAGGACCCTCCAAGATGATAAACAATTGATCCCCCTCCTCATCCGGAGCAGATACCTGCAAAGCCACACTGGACGTGCTCGCTTCTGATGAGGTCACGGTAGAGGAATCAGATACAGATACCAGATGGCCTACAGAGCTATCACCTGCTTCTAGAGAAATGTCCAGTGGAGATTGGACAGTCAATGAATCTGGCTGATATTTCTTGGCCTCTTTCTTACTTAATGGTACCTCGGAGTTAAAAAATGGCCAAGGAATACAACCGATTTCTAAGAGTCTTAGGCACAAATGCTTTGCAAATGTTACAGAGTGTCTGGTAGTGGGAAGCATACAGACAAAAAAAGATACTGTCCGTGACAATCCTTATGGAAAATCTGCCCACCCCCATACTGACATTTTCCCTTCTTAGAGTTCATGTCATCCAAGTAACCAAAAAAGAACAAGGCTAAAGAAAAAGAAAAAAAAGACCCCAATGGGACACTTATAAGATGACTAGGTATTCAGTACAGCAAAAAGGTTTTCAGACCAATGAGCGATGATGGCGTTCAGATTGGTGCCAAAGAATTTCTGGGTAACTGCATCCATACATCACCTTTGTGTCTTATGTCCTGTATGGGAAGCATACATGTAACATACTGTGGATACAAGATCCAAAGGCTTTCGTAAACTGGCCGGACGTTGAGTTATCCTTGGCAGGAGATCCCTACTTTGAAGAATACTCCAGTCTGCAGCATACTAAAATAAATTTGTAAAGGTCTACAAATCACCCAATGTGAATTTCACGTAACACATACACTAAGCTCAGTGCTTTAAGTCTCCAGTCTGCAGAACGCCGAACTACAGTAAATGTTTGAAAATAATTTTATTATTCTCCTGCAACTTGTATGTTCTTTGTACGGCTCTCTGCACACCACTGTGGATGATCTTTACTATCAAACTTCTTGTTCATCTCTATTTCTCTATAAAGAATTGCCCCCCCCCTTAAATGTCCTTCCTTTTTATCCCCTCTCACTGCTTTGTGTTAACTCTGCGATATCTAGTATACCCAGCACTATACTACAGTTCAATACCTTGTTTTTCCCTTTCCTTTTACCCTTTCCTTTGCATTCTTGGTATTAAATATTCTGTAATAGTCTAAATACTGATTACTGTACTCAACTTATGTTTCCAGAGATAGGATTCTGCTAATAGCTGCAATCTGGTTCTTCCCACTCTGCTCCACTCCCCTCGCCCCCCCCCATATCCTGCCTGCCCCCAAGGTCTCTACTCATGCCCCCGGCAAATCGCTCCCTCTAATTTCCATTATCCAATTATATACAACTCTACCCTGTCCATAACAACATCACATTCATAGCTTACACATACTTTTGTTTAACCAAGCTGATCTGCTTTCCCCTTTCTCCATCAGTTTAAATCTCATTTCCCCTACTATAATTCTTTGCATCTTACTACACTTCAGTCCTCCCTACACAACCACCACCTCAATCTATCTTACAGTAACTCCAGGCTTACCACCTTCTCTCCTACTACTCCTATTTTTTTTCATTCCACCTTATTAATACACACAAACTAATACTGCACCATAAGTTTACTATTCACCTAATCACTTCTCCCCCACATATCAAAGATTTCAAGACAAAAAACCTAATCAAACTGTCAAAGCCCACCCTGAAGATAACACATTTCCAACCTTACCTTAAGCTGCTCATATATCACTAGATAATATACATTGCTAACTACACCTGATATTTTATTCCAACAAATAAATACCACTTCTACTATTTGTAAACCCATCCTCACACTAGACATGCTCCTCTTAACCTCCTCAATATCTTTACTCTAAATTCTCAACCTCACTACAACTATATCATCACATAACCCCATTTACCAATACCCATCAATAACACCTCTAACCACCTGCCCGATAAACACAGCTTCTTGCACATCTCCGCCCGGCTTTTCCCCTGTACCCTCCCATACTATTCATTCCACAAATTGGTCTCCTCACTTCCTATGAAACCACACTTGACACCAGTACCATCACCTATATATAAAAAACATATTCCATGGTACTCATTCCTCATCATGTATCTACTCAAAAGTGGACACATGCATCCTAACCCAGGCCCACCCTTTAATCCGAACCCCAAATGTAACCCCAAAGATTTAAACATACTAATACTGAACCTTAAAAGTATATGTAATAAAATAGCCTCACTGCATGCCTACATTGATCAAAATAAACCTGACATATGTCTTTACTACATCCTAATGTAAAAGACTCCGAAATAATACCTCCAAACTTAGCAATAACCAAAAGAGATGGATCTAAAAAGAAAATGGGAAGGGATAGCCCTTGTATATCCCTCTGCACTCAATATCACACCCTATACCAGTAATGTACCCACCTTTTCTAATGCTGAGCTACTAATCTCATTTTGAATCTCAACACAACAAAAATAATTTGCATAATAGTAATATATACCCCACCAGATAACAATATACTGGTGCTGGAAGATACATTATTCTGGTCATCCCAAACAATAAATCATTAAACAATAATCTTAGGAGACGTTAATGTAGAATGGCAGACCACTGCTTCCAACTCCCCAATAAACAGTATCAATCTGTAAAGTTTTTCACAGCTTATTTATTTTATTTTACATTTGTTGACTGGGATAGTCCGTCTAGGTGTGAGCCCATTTTCAGCGGAGGCCTGGGGAGAAAAGCTCCAATAAAACAACAACATTGACAGGTACAGTGTCGGTTTTACATAAAATTTAACAGAAATATCTAGCGACAATAAAAAAGTACAATATACAATAGGCACTTTAGTAAAAAGGAGAAAGTTATTACAATATAGTAAAGTCACATATATATATATATATATATATATATATATATATATATATATATATATATTTATTTATTTTAGTGCAGGGGTCCATCTTTAGTTGATCATTTGAGTATACTTTAATACATGTACATATGTATACCCTTACAAAAGAAAAGAAATTATCAAATTATACTCATTGTAGGTAGCTGATAAGTGGTGTTAAGTGGGAGTGGGGTATACATGGAGTCTATAAAATTTAGGGGAAGAAATTTGATGTGGGCTTATGTGGTATTAGCCTGGCTTGGTGCAGAGCCAGTTGTTAGTGAGGTGGTCCTTGAGCAGAGTTTTGAATTGGTGTAGGTTAGTAACATTTAGGATGTGTTGAGGGATTGAGCTCCAAAGTTTAGAAATGTGGTGGGAGTAGAGGGCGTCCCTGGCTTTGTTGTTGCTTTTGGATACTTGGAGGAGTGTTTTGTGTGAGGATCGGAGTTGCCGAGTGTTGGCATATGGTTGGAGTAATTGTTGTAGGGCTGGGGTTCTGTTTGGCTGGTATATTAGTTGGTGAGTAAAGATAAGTTGGGTAAAGGTAATTGTTGTGGGAATTCTAGCCAATTTATTTGTTGTAGGGCAGAGCAGTGGTGGGACCTATATGGGGAGCTAGTGGTGAACTTGGCTATTTTACTGTAGGCTGATTCAAGTTTGGTAAGGTCAGTTTTGTTAAGGCTTGTAAAGATGGGAGAAGCATAGAGAACAGTAGATAAGAGATGAGTCCTGGCGATGCTTAGTCTGGAATGGCTAGTTAGGAAGGGATTAATTCGGTAAAGACAACCTAGTTTGATGAGTGTTTTTTTAATGATTTGAGAGAGGTGTAGGTCAAATTTTAATTTGCTATCAATTGTGACACCTAGTAATTTGGTATGCGAGTTGGTGTTTATGATTGTGTTGTTGGAGGAGTGGATTTGAAAAGTGGCTGAGGGACTGGGTATTTTGGTGAGAAGAAAGAGCATGAGTTTGGTCTTGTTTGGGCTCAGTATGAGGTTAGTGTTAGTTAGCCAGGATTCTACTTCTAGGAAGGATTGTTGCGTTATAGCCTGTAGTTGTGTTAGATAGGGGGTGGAGCATATCAGGGTAGAGTCATCTGCATATTGGGTGACAGAGGCAAGAGATGTGGATTTACGGAGTTGATTTGTGAAGATGGTAAAAAGTAGGGGGCCTAATATGGAGCCTTGTGGAATTCCTATGTTAACAGGGAGCAAAGATGATAGCTCCTGTTGCCATCTAACAGCCTGCTGGCATTTGGCTAGATAGCTGTGGAACCAAGCTAGGGAAGAATAACATCTGGAGCATTTCTCCCCGGGCCTCCGCTGAAAACAGGCTCTGTGGAACCTAGTCGGACTTTCCCGGTCAACAAATGATAAATAAAAATAAATAAATAAAATAAGAATGACTGAGATGTAATGTGGCCAGTTCTGACAGCAGTTTTTGGTGTGAAACTGTGTTGAATGCCTTTGAGAGATCTAGAAAGATGGATGCGACATATTTATTCTGATTTCTGTGTTCACTTATTGTGTTAGTAAAACTGAGGAAGGCGGTTGTGGTGTTGTGGTGAGGGTGAAAACCACGTTGTGTGTTTGATAGGAGGTTTTTGGAGACAAGGTAGTTTAGAAGTTGGGAGTGAGTACATTTTTCTAGTATTTTGGAGAGGTGAAAGAATGGCAATGGGCCTGTAATTAGTAAGCTCGGAAGAGTTGCCACCTTTATGCAGTGGAGTGATATAGGAGACTTTTCAGATTAGTGGGACATGGTTCTCGGAGATATTGCGGTTGATGAGGATAGAAATGGGGTAGGCTATGACTTCGGAGGCAGTTTTGAGGAATTCTGATGGGAGGTTGTCAGCAGCTAGGCTGGTGGGCTTGAGCTTACAGAGTAGTTTTTTTATGGTATGGGTTGGGACGGGGTTAAAGGAGAAGGAGTTTACACCCTCATTGTTGGCTACGGGGATTGTAGTAGTGATGTTTTGGTCATAATCAATAAGTGAGTGAATTGTGTTTATGAAAAAGGAATTGAATTATGTTGCGATGTTATCATCTGATGGGGGTGTGGTAGGATTGGGGGTGGACATACTACCAGGTTGCAGGAGTTTGTTTATAGTGGCCCAGAATTTTTTGGGGTTGTTTTCATTTCTTTGCTGTGCAGTGATGTAGTAGGCTTTTTTTGTCAGCTTTTATTTGGGATTTGGCTTTATTCCTAAGTTGTTTGAACAGTAGAAGGTTGTCATTGCTTTGGTTAGTTAGCCAGTGTTCCCATGCCTTGTCCATTTCTTTTAGTAGGTCTTTGGTGTTGTTTCTAAGCCAGGGTGTGTGGTGATGTCTTATTCTAGCTATTCTGCAGGGGGACATGCTGTTTAGGATGTTGAGGAAGGTGGTGTTAAAGTGTTGAACAGCATCATCTAGTAATAGTGTTTTGAGGGGGGACTAGTTAATTTGCTGGAAGAGGGAGTTGAAAATGTGGGTATTACATTTTTTCTTGTAGCAGATTAGCCTATAGACTACTTGTCTACATGAACTAAGATTGTTTTTGATTAGTTATTTGGGTAGGTGATCACTTATGGTACTGGGGAGGTATCCTGCTAGAAGGGGTGTGTTATTTTTATTTGTGAGAGTCCAATCCAGGATGGATTGTCTGTTGGAGGTTTTGTCTATTCTTGTGGGGTTTTTTTATGAGCTGGGAGAAACCATATAGGTTTATGAAATTGGATGGATTATTGGAATTATAGGTGGACCAGTTAGTGTTGAGGTTACCCATAATTATGGTTTCTTGGTGGAAGGCTGTGGATAGCCAGTGAAGTACGTCTTCAACTGTGCTAGTGTTATCTCCTGGAGGGATACAGATAGCCACTATGATTAGTGTTTTGTTGTTGTTGATATTCAGTTTGGTGATGAGTAATTCTGCATTGTTATATGCAGAAAGTGTGGTGTTGATAACTTCTAGGGTTAGATTTTGTTTAAACATTATTGCTACACCTCCTCCACGTTTATTTTGACGATCGAGCCTATATATGTTGAACCCTATGGGGTTGTTTTTGACATTTGGCTTAAGGACATTTGGCTTAAGTTAAGTTATGTCAGGGGAATGTAAGTCAATTAGTGCATGGAGGTTATGGATTTTGTGTTGAACCCTATGGGGTTGTTTTTGACATTTGGCTTAAGGACATTTGGCTTAAGTTAAGTTATGTCAGGGGAATGTAAGTCAATTAGTGCATGGAGGTTATGGATTTTGTTTAGTATACTTCTTAAATTTATATTAAGGAACATCAGGGTGTGTTGTTTGGGGTGAAGGGGTATGTTGGAGTTGATTGAGGTATAAGTGGTAGTTTGTTTATTGGTAGTCTTGGGGGCAGGGCTAGGGTGGATGTCACCACGGAGTTTTAGTTTTAATAATATATTAAATAAAGTTGTTATAAGTTTGCTTAGTTGTTTGTGGTTTCTAAATAGTGGTTAATTTTTGTGTCTGGTTTGATGGTATTTAAGTGGGAGGTAGTCTATTTCTATGTTGTTGTAGAGGTTGGGTAAAATTTGGGAGTTGAAGTGGTGGGTTATGGGCCCTGGAGAGTTGGTGATGGAGTTAGTGGGGTGGTCATAGTACATGGGAGTGTAGAAGTTAGTTAAATGATAAAGAAGGGCTACTGTGAATAGGTTGGCTGTGTGGAGAGATAAGGTAGTAAATGGGGTTTGTTTTAGTGGATGTAATGATGTATGTTTTAATGAATGTAACATTGCGTGCTTTATTAGTATGTTGAGGTTGTTAGAGTGGGACTAACAGCGTGTGGTTAGAGTGTGTTGTGAGATGTTGGAGGGGGAGGTGATAGTTGTGAGTTTGTTATCAGTAGTCCAACGAGATACAGCAAAGATCTTACTTGCCAAGCCACCCTAGACTGGATTCTAGTATCACACCCCACCAATTATCCCTCTTCAGGTACACTGTCTTATTTCCCTGAGTGATCATCTGCCAGTTTATGCCATTAGAACAAACTACAAAGAACTACGAGTACACACTGTAAAATCAGTTAGGAAGTCAACTAATTTTTGTCAGCATAAATTCTACAATGTCCTACACAAAATAGACTGGATATCCCTTAAACTACTACTCCTTAATGATGTCATACTATACTTTAATAGCTGGTCTCCATTCGTATGCAAAGAATCAAAAATAACTCAGCTCCATAGCTCTCCAAGGGACCTAGCCTGGAAAACCTGGAAACCAAACAAAAACAAGCAAAATCATGTCAACTTCAAAACACTATGTAACAAAGTGACAAAAGTAATCAACAAATGTAAGAAATCATACTATTCCCCAGTTTCAACTCCAGCATAAAATCAACCCTACAAAAACTAAAACCCTGTTCCACATCTGCTGATGATTCCACCACACTACCTCAGACTGGCTGCCAACTCAATCGCCTACCCAATCAATATCCTTATAAACAGGTCTTTATCTGAATCATAAGTACCAACCATATGGAAACAATCACACATCACCCCCATCCACAAAGGAGGCAACTGTACTGAACTAACCAATTTTGATTCTATATCCATCTTGTCACCCATATCCAAAATTCTCAGAAGAGGTATCCATCAGCAGATAATATGATACCTATTGCAAAACAAGCTTTTAACCCAAACCCAACATGGCTTCCGACCCAGCTACAGCACAGCTACAGCCCTATTACCCTTTATGACACCGTGAACAAGGCCAGAGATGCAGGATGTTATAAATCCTCAGTACTCCTTGACTCTCTAAGGTCTTTAAGCATAGTCTCTCACCCCCTACTACTGACCACACTAAGTTAGGTTTCTCACATAACACAGTAAAATGGTTTCAGAGCTACCTCGAGGATCGTAAACAAGCAGTGAAATGGTTTAACGAATTCTAACCCTTTCTCCACAACCCTACTGGAGTTCTTCAAGGCTCCATCGTTGGACCCCTACTCTTCAACATTTTCAGTAACAACTTTCACACTTTCTCCCACCCTGGAACACTCATTCAATATGCTGACAACTCCACCATAATCTGTACAGCTCAATCACTACCAGAACTGCTTTCAAAAACTCAGTCTTTTACTGCAGTCGAATCCTGGCTAAAAAATGCCCAACTCTTTCTTAATCCAAAGACGAAATTAGTGCTCTTCCACCTTAAAAACACCTCCCCCGTCACCGATCATTTCAACATCTTTGCATCTGACAATACTGTCATGGAAATAATGCAGGAAATTAAACTTCTAGGAGTAATCATTAACAATAAACTTTCCTTTGACCACCAAATACAGAAAAATATAAGTAAGTAAGCAAGTAAACTGTAACTGAAGTTGTAATGTTTGTTTGTTTTTTATGTGGAGCTTTTCTCCCTGGGCCTCTACTGAAAATGGACATATATCCAGTTAGATTAGCCCGGTCAACAAATGTAAAATAAAATAAAATAAAATATAAAGATGACTCATCAAAAACTGGGACTCGTATAGAAACCAACATTTCTTAACTACAGCAACTAAGTTTCCCCAGCAAAAACCTTTTCACTTCCCTCCCTTCTTTACAGTGTTCATATCCAAACCAATTTACAAACTTCTACCCTAAGCAAGATGGAACAGTGCTACAACAAAGTAGCCCGGTTTACCACAAACTCTAAATATTGCAGACACTGTGAAGCACTACTAAAACTAAACTGGCTTGAACTTCCAACCAACTTGCTTTTATTCATCTATCCACTTTGCACAGCCTTATTTTCAAGCCTACTGCCTGTCCTTCGCTAGCCAACTTAGTCACACCTTATACACCAAATAGAGCTCTACAATTAGAAGAAAAAAATCTCTTGGCTATCTGAAAACCCACAAAAAAAAAAAAAAAAAAAACGGTCACTCTCAGTATTCATATTCTGTCTCTAAACTATGGAATTCACTACCTGTAGCTACCAGGTCTATGTCTGACCTAACACGCTTTAAAGCCTCTCAAAAATGCATGGCTCTGCTCCTGTATATATCCGGCCTAATGTTCAGTTGTTCCTCTTCTTCTACACTGGCTTCATTTTCTTCTTCTTCTGTTGCATCTCACTCCTTGTCAGTCTACAAGATCCTAATGTTTCTCGTAACTCTTTCTCCGTTTCTATACCACATCCTTAAGCTACTGCTCAGTCTGGAATGCCTCTTTTCTTAACTGTCTCACTACCTTTCTGCATCACTAACTCTTCTGCTATTATTTTCCAAATTGAAACCACCATTTTATTTTTTCATGTATTACAATAACCGATGTCATACACTGTAGTACCAACATACTACTTTTGTACAGTTTATCTACTCCTAGGCTATGCATATGTTGTTAGAATGACTAAAATTGTCCATAATGATATAACTCTACAGACTTTAAACAGATGTGTAGTATATCTTGTAACATAGCTTAAGTTCTATCAACGTATTTCTGTGAAGTATTCCTTACGTCACTTGTATTTTTTTTGGACTATAATGTATTTGTATTGCACTGCATGTGGAGCTTTTCTCCCTGGGCTTCCATGGAAAATGGGTTCTGTAGACCCAGTCAGACCACACCGGTAAACAAATGTCAAATAAATAAATAGTGATATAGAAGGACATCAAGTTCTCCAACATGTTGATTTATAGCTCGTGGATTAGAGTAATAACTTTTGACACCTTGAAAGGAGTATGGAGGATGGTCTCTCAACACTAACATGACTACAAATTGATATTACAAAATCCAACAATTTAGCTACTTTCTTTTGATGGAGGCGTATAACTGCAGAGAATAATTTAGAACAAACTCTGAGATAAACACATATGGGGGCCATTCGAGAAAAAAATGTAAACCCTCCTGCTACAGGAGAGCAAGATATTTCTAATTCAGTCGTGAATCCATTTATGATTTAAATCTTTAAAATTAGTTTGTATTATGGCTGACTACAACAACTTTTGAAAAGAAAAGGGATTTGTCACCATGGTCGCAACTACAACTGTAAGACTTGCACTTGACTATCAAAAAGTTCAAATCTGGTCTTGGGACTTCTTTCCTTTAGAAAAGGATGCAATGAAGGAACTAAACTGATATTGTGACGTTGAGCAGAATTTAAAAGAACAAAAATAAAGGACGCAATGGTGTCATGGACTGGGGATGGGAGAGACTGACATTTGTTTGTTATAAATGGCCATCTAAGGCTTGTAAGCAATCAATTATTTGTGAATAATAGTAGATGTGCTGTACAGTGTGCTGACGAGCCAAAAAACTGTATTTTATCTGTGAAGATGGGTCATTTTCAATAATATTGTCCATATCTAATGTGTTCAGACTGTGGGCAAACAGGTCATAGTAAAATAGTACAGTTAAGTCCTCCTTACCTGTAACAGTAGTTGTTCGAATTTCACACTGCCTCAGTGGCATATGGGTTCTGTGTCTGCACAGCCAAACCACAACGGTAGCTTTCCAATGCTAGGAATCCCCTCCTCTGACACACTCTGATAGCCAAGAAATAACTTCAGTGCTGTTATGCTTGCCCCATCAGGACATTTTGGGGTAGAATTATTCAGGGTCACTACTACTGCACAAAACATAAATGCCAAGATTCACCTCTCAAGCTTCATTTTCAAAATGAATTTCTTGGCAACCATGCCTCAAAAACACATAAGCTGGTTATACAAGGTAACCTACTCATAATCCTTTATATAAAATTCACCATCCCTGTTTCTGAGTTTATTTGGTACAATATGAACCTACTCCACCACTCTTTTGGAATACATATTCACAAGGTGCTAGCCTATATGGTACTGTGGTACATCTCTTTAATCTTTTTGTTCAAATGTGTGTCACTTACATCCATAAAAAAATTTACTGACAAAAATTATTACCTTGCTTCCAAGAGAAGGGGGGTAGCTGGCCACTTGGCATGTAAACTGGCAGTCACACCTTTCACTGCTCCTTCAGCTCTACGTACCGTGTTCAGTGTTACAGCTAACACTAATACAAGGATAAGCATTTTGGAATCCTAGATGAATAGGAAAATAAAATGTGACTAAAATACTATTCCACATAAGACTCCGTATATGTAACAAAAGCAGGGTACATCACTCATTATGTTATGTGAGAGATGTAAATGTTAATGTAAACTCACTACAATATATGCAGTTGAGGAATGTAACGTAATACCGAATTCAAAATCTTGAGAATTTAAACTTATATTGAATAAAAATCTGTTCAACACAAAACAGTTTCAAAGCTATTATATATATATATATATATATATATATATATATATATATATATATACACACACACACACACACACACACACACACACACACACATACATACACACCAAGGCAATCTTTATAGACTTGCTATGATACATCATTATTCTGATGCCCTCTAACACATTTGTTTTCTGACCCCCTGCTACCCAGTAACAAATTAAGAAGCATTATCAATGAAGGTAACAAAACTGTATCAGAGGATGGTATATCTGATGACATCAGAATTGAGGAACTAGTACTGAAGATACATGAATTCATTTACCAAATTTGAAGCACTGAGGGGATTCCAGATTAAAGTGCAGCAACTGTGATACAATTTTCAAATAAAGAAGTAAGCCGGTAGGTTAACATTATAAAGCCTACTTTCCATCATTTCATGATATTCTCTACCAGAGTCTTACTGTAAATGCAGACTGTCTCACAGAATACTTTGCTAAATTTTCTTAGCCAGTCAGATTCAAAAAAAGTGTTGTGGCTGTCAAGACCTGACCAGGGCCTTTAAACAGTCGAAGCCTTGTGAAAGTCCTGGCAAAATATGGTTTCCCTACCAAATTCATTAAGGTATCGAGGCTTCTGCATTACCACATGACTGCCAGTATTCTCTAATGTGATTCAAAGGAAGGGTGTTGTCACTCCCCTGGCCTTGTTGACTTTCCTGTGATTTACCCAAATCCTCATTAAAAACTGCCTTAACTATGGAACTGATGCAGAACATAGAGGCCTCTTCAGTCTTGGAATTCCATATTCAAAATTTAGTGTTATAGGGCATATGTCACTTACCACCAGTTTGCGGATAACTGTTGCTCATGCAAACCCAAGAAGACACTTTCAGACTACACTTTATAAATCTGAAGAAATACACCCAAATTCGTTACTATCACTCAACCTCAGAAAGTTCAGCGTGCTCTTTCAGACTCCTTAAAGTTTTGTGAATACCACCACCTCCAACAGACCACAATTCACATTCTGGGAAAAGACCCTGAGAACGCTCCTTAAGAATCAGACAAATTGTGGGAGTCTAATAAAAGATCCAGTGTGCTATTAAGGATAATTAGTTTTGCTGAAGGCAATCAAGAGTTGCATTCTATTTACTTGGTATTGTTACTTATATTCTGAAGTAAAAGAGTATTGCAAGTGTGAAGTAGGGATAGATTTTTTTCTTTCATAGGTGTTTTCCCCTACTCCATTGCTGCTCAACAGTAAAGGCAGTACAACATTACTTTTCAGCTTGTTTTTGTGCAGCAGCAGTTCAATATTTCAGTTTGATACTAATGAATTTGTTTACAATGTATTCCTCTAATACAATTCTTGCTGATACATCATTCACATTTTATATATGTATATAAATATGCACACATACATACATACACGTATATAAACATGCACACATATACACACAAGCATACATGCGTGTACATTCATACATGTGTATATGCATATATATCTATATATATATATATATATATATATATATATATATATATATATATATATATATGCACACACACACACACACTTGCATACAAATACATGTGTAACTGCCTCTCATGCACACACAACAAAACGCCACATCCATGCATATGTAGATATACAAAGAGATTCATATCAATTAACCAAAGTAATTTTAAAAGAAACCAAACTCATAGGTTTGAATGTGAAGCTTACAACCCCACTGATCTTCAAAAAAGCTTGACTGCTATAAGCAGTCTAAATTTCAAAATGCAGTCGCTCAAAGCACTCTTTAAAATGAAGACCATCAACATTTGTGCTGTAACACAGACCTGGTTCAAGGCAGCAGAAAGCACCCCTGCACTACCAGGCTATAACTCATTCCACACCTTTCGGCCCCAGAACTTGGACCGAAGCTCCAAAGATGGTGGTGTTTCCATATTCATAAAGGATGCACACACCTTCAGACTGGTAGCCCAACATAACGCATCAGAGATACTTCAGGTGCAGCTAACACTGGGTAAGACAGCGATTCAGGTCGTAGCCTGCTATAGGTCCCCAGCCATGTCCCAAGACTCACACTCCACGTTCCTAAGCACCCTGGAGAATATTAGGGTCCAACCTAACACTCTCATACCGGGCGACTTCAACTACCCCTCCATTAACTGGTAAAACTACTCATGTACCAATACACTTGCCCAACGTTTCCTAGAATTCATTAATTCCAATGCCCTGGACCAGCTCGTTCTTACCCCCCCACTAGAGGTAGCAACATCCTTGACCTGGTCATTACTAACATGGGCAACTGTTGCTCTACACCAATAGTCAACTCCTCCCTGGTTAGATCTGACTACAAACTAATCACCTTGGGAATCCACATCCCACCCACCTCCCACCCCGCAAAGGTAACCACCATGAAAAACTTCTCCAAAGCTAACTTTAGGCTTCTAAAAACAGAGGTGGCTAACTTCACGGCACCCATGCAAATGGAGAATAGTTGCATGACCGCCAAATCATGCACCAGTGCACTGTACGAACACGTACATAAATGCATGGATCTCGCCAAACCCAATAGAACCAAGACGCTCTCCTCCAAAAATAGGAAGCCAATCTGGTGGCCCCCTGCCATAAACAAACTCTACAACAGAAGGAGGAAACTGATGCAGAATAAGGTAAAGTCCCAAGACTGGAAAAACTCCCTTACCAGCCTCAATAAAAAGTTGGGATCCCTCATCAAATCCTCTAAAGCTAGCTATGAAAACAGACTTGCAGCAGATAGTAAAGACAACACAAGGTCTTCTATAGTTATGTAAAGAATCTCCATGGCAATACCCAGATTTGCTCTGAGCTACTGCACAATGGTACTTCCTATATCGAGCCAACAGATATTGCCAATATACTAGCCAACAGATTCACTGCCAGCTTTACCCCGCTTTCCCCTCCCAAAAGACCTATCACATTAACAGTAGGCTGCCAGGCACCCAGTATTACTGCTGCACAGGTTAAAACAGCACTGTCCAAGGCCAAGAATACAGCTTCTATGGGGCCTGAAAATATCCATAGCTTTGTTCTACATGAACTACAGAGTGAACTGGCACCTCATCTGTGTGCCCTGTTCAATCACAGCCACACCTCAGGCTTTGTCCCTACCGAATGGCACACTCCACAAAGGAGGAGCGACTACAGACCCTGGGAACTATCGCCCCATTAGCCTAACAAGTCTGATATGCAAAGCTATGGAACACATCATCATGGACCCAATAAACAAGGACATATGGAATCTCCAAACTCTGGATCCCACACAGTTTGGTTTTGTGAAGGGTAGATCATGCCTGCTCAACTTGGTTGACTTCTTTGAGTCAGTCATCAGAGCTGTGGATGAAGGCAAGGTGGTTCACACAGCCTACCTTGATCTGGCCAAGGCCTTTGATACCATTCCCCACTCAGGAATCATAGAAAAACTCAGTAATCTAGGCATCAACCCCTATATCACTAGGTGGGTTGAAAACTGGCTCACAGATAGAACCCACAGTGTGAAAATAGCTGACTCCAAGTCAAACTCCAGACAAGTCACGAGTGGAGTCCCACAGGGTTCAGTCCTGGATCCGCTCCTGTTTGGTATATACTTCTCTGAAGTCCAGGCCAACACGAAGGGACTCTGGCTGACAAAGTTCGCAGACAATTGCAAGTTGGGAGCAATTATTAACTCCCCAAGTGATGTTGACATCCTACAGAAAGGCCTCACTGAGACCAATGACTGGTGTCAGAACCATGGCCTCAAGCTCAATGCCAAAAAATGTGTCATCATCCTCTATGGCAAAAACCCGGTTCCCATGAATTAGCACATCGATGGTAGACCACTGAACACAGAAAGTGTTAAAAGAGATCCGGGAACACAGGTTGACAGCAACCTCTCTTTTGACTACCATATTGTCACTGTGGTCAGAAAGTCCTTCTATGTGACATAACTCATTACCAAGGGTTTTGCATCCAGGAAGAAAGAGGTCATGGTCTCCTTCTACTCTTCCCTCATTAGGCTAGTCATTGAGTACAATGCCCCATTTGGCATGTACCTCACTAACACCTGCAACAACTGGAGAGGCCGCAAAAGTACCTCACAAAGACTATTCTAGACCTTAAACACTTGTCCTATATGGACAGACTCAAACAACTCCAACTATTCTCGGTCTCATATTGCCTACTTAGAGGCGATCTCTGCTTGACTTACAAAGCCATGTCTGACCCAGCTCTGTTAGAAATGCTACATCTAAAGAAATCCCAATCCCTCCACACCACACACCCCAGAGATCTCAACCTCATTACCGCAATCAACAGAACGTGCTGGAGGGACAGGTTCATAACCAAGAGACTGCCCATGCTATGGAATAGACTTCCCATACATGTCAAATAGAGCACCTCACTGACCCTCTTCAAGAGAAATCTTGAGGAGTGGATGGGAAATAGAAAATTCACCCAGGGGATCAATCCAGTGGCTCTACTTGACAGAGGCACTGGGAACTAAGGTCGGGTGGCACGATGCCAGGGTAATCCTTTGGGCTAGGTTTGTAAAGTCTCCAGGGCCCTTAGGCTAGTACACACCTATGAACCAATCAACCTATAACCTTCATGGGTGCTGGAACCATAGAGCCAGGGGGAGGGGGAGCCCCCCCCCCCACACTTTTACAGCTGCAAGACCTCTCGGGAAAATTTAATGAAAAAGAAGTTATGTACTCACCATAACGTTCCATCTGAGTAGGTAACTTAATTTGTCTGCAACCTGTGGGTATCAGATCCGTCCTTGGATCCGAGCCAGCAGCTTTCCAAGCTAAAAGATCCTAGCTCTCAGCTCCTCCCCCTTACCCATAATGCCCTGCCACCTCCCTCCAGTCCTCAGATCCAGTTTGCCAACCAAGAAACAGAGTACCACCCTCAACAGAGGGACCCTAACCAAATGCAAGACCAGGTGAAACCCTGCGTGATGGAATAACCATAAAACAGGTTAGGGGGAAGGAGGGGGGGTCGGTTGCAGACAAATGAAGTTACCTACTCAGATGGAACGTTATGGTGAGTACATAACTTCTTTATCTGAAGTAGTTAACTTCATTTGATCAGCAACCTGTGGGACAGAGTCCCCAGCTACCTAAATCCTTGGGTGGACCTCAAGGAAGGATATTCCGGAGCACTGCAGAGCCAAATGATGCCCTACTCCTGGATATCAGATCCAATTTATAATGAGAAATGAAAGTATGAGAAGAGGACCATGTAGCAGCTGAGCAGATGTCGTCTAGAGGAACTCTCGACCAGAATGCTGCAGAAGTAGCCATAGACCTTGTAGAATGGGCATGGACCCCCAAGGGTTCAGGCTGGCCGGAGGCTAAATAAGCATGCCTGATGCATTGGGATATCCATCTGGCCAAGGTAACTTTCGTAATAGGCTTACCCAAGGATGGTTTAGCGAAAGAAACAAAACAGTTTATCTGATTTTCTAGTAGTAGCCTTCCTGTGCAAGTAGAAATGCAATTGTCTGTGTACATCCAATGAGTGTAATCTGTATTCCCCTTTGTTCTGAAAGTTGGGGAAAAACACAGGCAAATTAATGGATTGGTTGATATTGGATTCAGAGGCTACCTTGGGCAAGAAAGAAGGGTTAGTCCTGAGAGACACTCTGTCCTTATGGAAGACCAGATACGGGGGTTTCATACAAAGGGCTTGAAGCTCAGACACTCTCCTGGCTGAAGTAATTGCAACCAGGAAGGCCGTTTTCCAAGATAAAAATTTCAACTCGACCGAAGCCGCCGGTTCAAAGGGTGGGCCAGTCAAGGCCTGAAGAACCAAGGTTAAGTCCCAAGGTGGAACCACATTCTTGACAGGAGGTTTCAACAGAAAGGTGCCCTTCAAAAAGGTTTTGCATATCTTAGCGGAAGCTAAGGGGCCAAGGCTATCCCCAATATGGAAATGGGAAATAGCTGCCATTTGAACCTTGACTGCAGAAGCACTAGCTCCTTGGTCAAAGATATGGGACAAGAAGTCAAGAACCGTTGGGATGGGAGCAGTAAAAGGACCTAAGTCTCTATTTTTGCCCATATGGAAAAACGCTTCCATTTACTTCTGTATATCTTTCTAGTAGAAGGTTTATGCGCCGCTACCAGACTAGATTTCACGGGAGACGAGATACCGGGAGTCCTTGCGATTAGTGGAACTGGATCAACCAAGCTGTGAACTTGAGGTTGTCCAGGTTTGGGGGCTGTAATCCTGCAGGATGAGAGATCAGATCCGGAATGGGATCTAAGATCCAAGGAGGACCCACACTGAGACCGCAGGTACGGGAACCAGATCTGGCGAGGCCAGAATGGGGCTATGAGGATTATTTTGCTCCTCAACCGATGAGCCTTCTGCAGAAATTTTGTCATCAGCGGAAGAGGGGGCCAAGCATGCACCACAGCGTCTCTGGGGTTCTCCCCATAGGGGGAATCAGAGCGAAAAACTCACTGCATTTTGTGTTTGAAGGAGAAGCAAAACGATCGCAGCAAGGCTGACCCCATCTGAGGAAGATCTGATACGCTACTGATGGGTTTAGAGACCACTCGTAAGGTGTGAGGATCGAGCGACTCAGCTTGTCCGCTAAAATGTTGGACCGACCCGGAATGTGTGTTGCTATCAGAAAGAGGTTGGTGGACATCGCCCATTCCCAAACTCTCATAGCCTCTCAACAAAGAGGGTAAGATCTGGTGCCTCCCTGTTATACCAGACTACCGCCATGTTGTCTTTCTGAATTGCAATAGTCCCCAGAGGAAGAGAATTTTGAAGGGCTTGCAATGCTAGAAGCACCGCCCTCATCTCCAGGACACTGATATGCAGAACGGTCTCTAAGGGAGTCCACGTGCCTTGCACGGATCTGGCCATAGAATATCCCCCTCACCCGAGGCGAGAAGCGTCCGTGGTCAACGTGGCTTGGGGCTGAGGCATCACAAACGGTCTACCCTCCCGCAGCTTTCAAGAATGGAGCCACCAAAGAAGGGAGTTCCTGCAAACCCTCCTCAGGGGAATTGGTGACTCCAATGGATGGAGCAGGAGTGACCACTGAACCTGAAGAGTCCACTGTAGAATTCTCATATGCAATCTTGCTAAGGGAGACAGGCTTATGGCTGCCGCCATGGAGCCCAAAGCTCTCAGGACCAACTCTGCAGGTGGGGCTGGAGACTGCAGGAGTGCCATTATGTGTAGTGACAAGCTGTGCAACCTGTCCGTGGTTAAAAATGCCTTGGCTTGGCGCATATTTATCCTGGCCCCTATAAAATCCAGAACTTGCACAGGATGCAGAGACGACTTCTGAAGATTTATAGTAATGCCTAGCCTCTGGGCCGTGGCTAGGAAGTAATCCCTGGCGGAGCAAAGCAGATGCATGGTGGGGGCGGTGAGGAGCCAATCGTCCAGGTAAGGAAATACCTGAATTCCCTGAAGTCTCAGGTGGGCTGCTACAACTGCCATGACCTTGGTGAACACCCTGGGAGCTGTGGTGAGGCCGAACGGGAGAACCCTGAACTGAAAGTGATTGGCTCCTAGCCGAAAGCAGAGAAACCTCCCGGACCATCTGTCCATGAGAATATGGTAGTACACATCCTTGAGGTCTATGGAGCACATCCAGTCGTTCTCCAGTAAGAGAGGGAGAATAGATTGCAGAGTGACCATCCAGAATTTCTCTTTGGCAATGAACAGATTTAGAGATGACAGGTCCAGAATTGGCCTCAAGTCCCCCGTCTTTTTTGGCACCAAAAAGAACCTTGAGTAATTGCCTAATCCGGACTGCTCTGGGGGGACGTGTTGGATGGCCTGTTTTTCTAGCAACTTCGAAATTTCTGAAGCCTCCGCCTCCCTTTGATCGGGTGGGACATCGGGAAGGCCTTTCGTTAAAGGGGGAAGATGCAGAAAGGGAATAGTGTAACCTCTGGATATTATTCGGAGCACCCAACGATCTGTAATAATGGACTCCCAACTTCGTAGTTGCTCTGAAAAACGTCCCCCAACTGCCTCCAGTGAGGGCAAGCCCTCAGGGCTGCTGCGCGGGTTGGTCTGAGAAAGGCTCTCTGGACCCGAAATTCTTCGACCCCTCTCTGCCTCTGGGCTGGCATCCACCTTGTCCTCCTCTGCCTCTGAAGGACGAGGGGTCCGGAGCAGGATGGGACTGCTGGGACTTCCGGAACCACATCTTCTTCTGTCCTCTCTGGTTCCTTGAGAAGGACCTTTGAGGATTAGAGAAGCGGATCCCGATGGCAGACAGCGTCTTCCCGTCCTTCTCTCTCTGGAGCAAAGTGTCACAGACGGTCTTGCCAAATAGCATAGAACCGTCAAAGGGAACGTTCGCGAAGGACGCCTTGAAGGGTTCCGAAAAGTCACAAAGGCGAAGCCAGGCATGGTGCCGTAAGGCGACCCCTGCTCCGCTAGCTCTAGCTGCTCCCTCCGTGGCATGGGAGAGAAGCCGCATGGAAGTGTTAGAAATTGACTTTAGAGTGGCCATGCGAGCCGAGAACGTTCATTTGTCCTCAGCCGCCATGGACTCTGGGGGAGCTCCAGCGTATTCCTTTATCAAGTCTCGTTGGAGCCTGATGACATGTGCCAGGTAATTCAGCGCCCTTACAGAAAAGGTAGCTGAAGCAAACATTCGCTTTCCAATATGGTTCATCGTCCTAGATTCCTTATCAGGAGGGTGGACCGAGGAACTTTCCTGTGCTAGTTCCTTCTTTAGTGGCAGCCGCCACCACTGTGGCATCTACTGGGGACCCTTTATTCCATGCCTGTCTGTCAGAAGGGGGGCTGAGTATTTTGTCTGGTCTTTTATGAATTGGCTCCATGGTGTCCGGCTCCTTCCAAGCCCTGGTAGTAATCAAGTCTACCAGGGGATCAGCCTGGGAGGACATGGTGTCCGGCTCCTTCCAAGCCCTGGTAGTAATCAAGTCTACCAGGGGATCAGCCTGGGAGGACACCCAAGAGGTAGACGGGCCTGCGTTGAATGCCTCCCGAAACACAAACTCATCGGAGGAAGGTTTTTGGGCAGACCACCCCCCTCTGATACGTAGCATTTCCATAATGTCTCCGAAGGAGACGTCTTCTGGGGGTGACCTTGGGGAAACCTTCCCCTTCCTCCAAGTCTGTGTCCTCTGTGAGGGACTCAGGGGAGTCCATGTGCCTCCTTTTGCACTTTCGTTTGTGAGGCACCTACTCGGAGGGACTGTCAGAGGAGGGCTCACCAACGGGGTCCTGTTCCCCTATGGGAACCAACTGGAGCGCCGACGCAGGCTGTCCCTGGGGCCGGACGATGGAAGATAGGCCCAAATGTGCGGGTGTGACGGGTGGATCTGTAGCCCGGACCGGGGACCTGGAACTACTCGACAGAACCCTCTCCACTACATCAAAAGCTGAGGGTGAACCACTCTCCCCTGGCTCCGACGCAAGGACCGGAGTCGGAGCCGATGCGATCGGACCCGAAAGGAGAGTGAGCTCCGACCGAAATGGCGCCGAAGGCACACTCACCCCTGTGGCTCCGAAGCTCGGCTCTCGGCCCCGAGAGCTCGGATCCGACATGCTCGAGGGTACTGTCGGCGTTGAAGTAGCGACCACTGTCGGCGCCGACTCCCCGGGTCTGAGACGGCTCGGATCCAAAGACACTGAAACCCAATAGAGAATCGGAGAAGGAGCAATTGGGGCAAAGAAAGGGGCCGAGCTCCCCCCCGGATGGGGGGGGGAGGCAGAAGCACCCCATCTGCATCTGGGCCTGCAAGAATCGACGCATCATCCGGTCCAAATCAGCGTCAGACATGCTTCTGGTGGATCTCGAGGAGGTCGCCGAAGCAGGCTGGGAAGGCCACCTCGAAGACCTCGAAGGAGACCGGTACTCCTCCTCTGGTTCGGGGAAAAGTGGGGGGAATGGAGCCGAGAGGGTGGAGACCGGGAGACCCTCCTGGGAGGGCTAGCTACCTTAGCTGGCGGAGCAGAGGGATGAGACTCTGCCCGCCTCTTATGGCTTTTATGACGGTCACGGTCCCTATCCTTGTGTCTATTCTCTCTAGAAGAAGAGTCCCCCGCTCCCTGAGACACAAAGGGAGGTTGAGTCCCAGTCAGGGGAGGGGGAACTGAAGGCAGGGCAGCCGCGGCTGGTGCCTTAGAGGGAGAGGAGGAAGAAGAATCCGCTGGCAAAAGCCCTGCCAGGATTAACTTATTCCTCCTATCCCTCAAAACCTGGGGGTTGAAGGCCGCACATATTTGGCAGCCAGAAGACAGGTGGCCTACCCCTAGGCAGAGAACGCACTGAGTGTGACCATCCGCTGGGGACAGCTTATGGCCACACTCGGTGCATTTTGAAAAAATGGCCTTAGGCCCTTCAGCCATAGCACGCGCCACACACACGCAGTAAAGGGGAGGGAAAAGTTAAATTTAAACACAAATTACCACAAGAAAGGGAAGAAAGAGGTATATAAACAATACTAAGGGCCTACAACATTCGCACAACACGAAAAGAAAAGTTTTAAAGGTTTTTTTTTTTCCACTTACAACCAACGCCAAGAGCTCGTCGCTAGAAGCTGTCAGAAGCCGCAGCAAATGAGATCTGGTGACTGGAGGGAGGTGGCACGGCATTATGGGTAAGGGGAGGAGCTGAGAGCTCGGATCTTTTAGCTTGGAAAGCTGCCGGCTCGGATCCGAGGACGGATCCGATACCCACAGGTTGCTGATCAAATTAAGTTAACTACTTCAGATGTGGAGTTTTCATGCTAATTTGGATTCGCGTGTGGAAGTTTAACTAACTACACTAGCTGCTATTGTTCTCTTATTGCTCTGTGTTACAGGAGTTATGATGCCGCTGTTCCATTGGTGCTGCCACAGCCAGAGTCATGCCGGTAAGGAGAGTTTAGTTCCAGGAGTTATGGTGTGTGTCTAAATGCCCCAGTTAGGTATACCTGGTAGTGTTACTCAGGTTCAAACAAGAGCTGGAATTCTCTACACATACTACCACTTGTGATTCAGGGATTTGAGTCCATAGCTCTCAACTGTCCAGATTTTCACAGAATATTTGGCTCATACTTTTGGTCTGTTCCTCTTACAATTTGTGCTTTTCACTAAATGATAACCCTTTAAGTTTCAGTCTTCCTATCTTTCAGGAAACACATGGTAACACAAAACACTTTATTTTAGCAACTTTCTAAGATTATACAAGCAATATTTAAAATGTGTCCCTGGTTTTGGGCCTTTGCCCCCCCCTTGCCCCCCCCCAATAAATTTTGGCTTTTTCGAGATTTTCTGTGCTGCGAGGTTGAGAGATTTAGTTGAGTGTCAAGTGGATTTTACAAGGAGCTGAGAGCTTCGGGGGAAGAGAAGTTTAGTACTACTTATGCTAACTTGTTTGCATTGTTAGTAGCACAGCAGGTTGTATACTTGCTTTTGATGCAGAAAGCTGTGGGTTCTACTCCCAAAGTATGCAGATGGATCGCTGATACTGTACTGTGTTGTACTTTAAAGGGAGTGGATGCTGCAGACCTATGAATGTTCCCCTTTGGAGGAGTTAACTAGTAACTACGAATCTGTCATCAGTTTGCCCTCCATTTCCCCTTGCAAAATTACTAGCTTCTTCTTCTTTAATGTAGCATGGGCAATTTATTCTTCAGGGGCAACAGGCACTTTATTTGTAGAAGAAACAATGAAATATAAAGGTATTTGCTAGCAGCAACCTCTTCATTAGTTACAGATCTCTTCAATGTGGAATTATTTAGATGACTTACTTCTGCAGAGATTTTGCATATTTACTGATATTGGTGGATTGAAAGAAGTCTGAATGGCCTTTTATGGTTGAAATAGTCTGAAATGGGTAGTTTTTTCATTATTGGTTCACACATTTTGTTTTATTGCTTACTAGAAGACTGTTCCAAACTACAAATGTAAAACACATTCTAACAAGTGGTGCTGTATTATACAAGGAATATAATTTTATACAATCAGGTCAATACAAACAGGAAGGTGAATCAAAGAACGCAAACATGCATGTTTGCTCACAGGATGCAGGAGAATAAATAGGGAAAGAGACTAGTCACCAATGGAGTCTCTCAGGGTCCGGTGCTGAGACTTTCTCTGTTTGGCATATACATCTTAAAAGTAAAAGGAAATACCAAAGGGCTTTGGCTGACTAAGTCTGAGATGACTGCAAACCAGGAGCAGTTATTGAATCACCAAATGACTTAGCCACCATGTAGGAAGGTTTGTCCCAAACAATAACTGGTGCCAGAATCATGAATTGAAACTAAATGAAGTAGTGTGGGAAAACTACTCATGTCCCAACACCTTTGCGCAACGGTTCTTGGAATTCATAAATTCCAACGCCCTGGATCAACTAATCCATAGTCTCACCAGGGGCTCCAATATCCTAGACCTGGTCATTACCAACATGGGAAATCAATGCTCCATACCTATGGTCACCCCCTCATTAGTCAGGTTTGACCATAAGCTAATCACCCTTAACCTGAAACTAACCGCCCCCACCTGAAACAAAAAAGACCACAGTGAAAAACTTCTCAAAAGCCGATTTCACACTTCTAAAAACTAGTGTGGTCTCCTTTAAGGCCCCTGAGCCAGTGGTAAACATTACTCAAACCGCTGAATCACTTACAAATGCCTTCTACCAGCACCTACAGGACTGCATGGATCAGGCAATCCCAAACAAAACTAAGACTCTCTGTACCAAAGGCAAGCGTCCAGTCTGGTGGACCCCAGCCATAAACAAGCTCTACAACAAAAGGAGGAAGCTACTACAAGATAGAGCAAAATCCTTGAAAGGTAAGACACCTTTGATCATTATAAGTAAAAACTAAGAGCTCATAAAATCATCCAAGGCAAATTTTGAGAGAAAAATCGCCAAGGACTCTAAAGAGAATCATAAGGCCTTCTTTAGCTATGTTAGAAACCTAGGAGGAAACTCCCAGATATGCTCAGAATTAGTTCAAAATGATGTGAAAATTACTGAACCTACACACATTGCCAACATACTGGCTGACAGGTTCAGTGCAAACTTCTCCCCACCCGCCCAAAAGGAGAGATATCTATTCCAGAGGATTGTAGCCCCCAAACATCTCCAACGCCCAGGTGAGAACTGCCCTCACTAAGGCAAAACACAGCATCCATGGGACCGGATGGTGTCCCCGGCTGTGTGCTTCACGAACTCAACGAGGAATTAAACCCACAGTTAGGACAGCTGTTTAATCTTAGCCTCACCTCAGGATACGCACCCAAGGAGTGGCGCCGCGACTGTGGTCCCACTTCATAAGGCGGTGCCTCCACAGACCCTGGAAATTACCGCCCCATTAGCTTGACAAGCCTTATCTGCAAAGCCATGGAGAGGATCATAATGGAACTCATAAATAAAGACATAGGGAACTTGCAGACTTTGGATCCAACCCAGTTTGGCTTTGTCAAAGGCAGATCCTGCCTCTTAAACCTGGTTGACTTTTTCGAGACAGTCACCAAGGCCATTGATGAGGGAAGGCAGTCCATACAGCCTACCTCGACCTGGCAAAGGCCTTCGACACAATACCCCACTCAGGTATCATCGAAAAACTCATCAGCTTGAATGTAAACCCATACATCACAAGATGGGTTGCAAACTGGCTAAGTGACAGAACCCACAGGGTCAGAGTTGCTGGAGCCATGTCAGACTCAAAGCCTGTCACAAGTGGTGTCCCACAGGACTCAGTCCTGGGTCCACTCTTGTTCGGCATCTACTTTTCTGAAGTACAAGCAAACACAGGAGGGTTATGGCTTACAAAGTTTGCAGATGACTGCAAACTGGGCCATAGTCGAAAACACATCTGACACAGATATCCTCCAGAAGGGCCTCACAGAAACGGATAACTGGTGCCAGAGCCATGGCCTGAAGTTAAACGCCAAAAAATTCATAGTCATACCCTTCGGGAAAAACAAGGTTACCCCTAGCTACCATATAGGTGGCAATCCACTGAGCACAGAAAAAGTCATCAGGGATCTGGGGACCCAGGTTGACAGTAGCCTTTCGTTTGACACTCATGTTGCTAAAGTAGTCAGGAAAACCTTCTATATCGCCCACCTGATCATGAAGGGATTCACATCTAGATCAAGGGAGGTCATCGTCCCCCTGTACTCATCACTCATTAGACCTATGATTGAGTACAATGCCCCGTTCGGAATGTAACTGACCAGACACCTGCTGCAGCTTGAAAGGCCCCAAAAGTTCCTCACCAAAAGGATAAAGGGTCTCAAAAATATGTCTTATGCTGCCCGACTGAAAGAACTCCAGCTCTATTCAGTCTCATACCGCTTGCTCAGAGGTGACCTGTGCCTGACATATAAGGCCATGTCAAACCCAGATTTGATGAATATGCTTCACCTCAAAAATCTAGATCCCTCAGAACCACAAGGGCGGAGACTTAAACCTTGACACGGTTATAAATAGAACGTGCTGGAGGGACAGATTCATCACCCAGAGACTCCCTATGCTGTGGAACAAAATCCCGGTACATGTGAGGCAGAGCACCTCTCTGGCCTTGTTCAAGAGGAATCTTGACCAATGGATGGGAGATTGCAGATATACCCCAGGGATTACTTCAGTGTCACTGCTTGACAGAGGCACAGCAAAATGATAGGCATAGTTTTTATTCAAACTAAAGGGGTGGCGAAAGCCACATAACTATGGGCTAGGCTTATAAATGCCCTTGGGCAGATAGCCTAGTATGAACCTATGAACCTATGAACCTATGAACATCCACATCCCACCCCCACCCCCCAGTAAAGAAACCACCATAAAAAACTTCTCCAAAGCCAACTTCATGCTACTCAAGTCAGAAATGACAAACTTCATGACACCCATGCAGACGGGAACTGAAAGTTCAACTGCTGAATCCTACACTAAGGCACTGTACGAGCACATCCACTCATGCATGAATCGTGCCATCCCAAATAGAACCAAAATGCTCTCATCCAAAAAAAGAAGCCAATCTGGTGGTCCCATGCCATAAACAAACTTTACAACAAAAGGAAGAAACTTTTGCAGAAAAGAGGAAAATCCCAGGATGCAAAAAACTCCCTTACTAGCCTCAGTAAGAAACTGAGATGCCTCATAAAATCCTCCAAAGCTAGTTACGAAAATAAAATTGCCAAAGATTCCAAAGACAACCACAAAGCATTCTATAACTATGTCAAGAATCTAGATGGCAATGCTCAGATCTGCTCTGAGCTAAAACAGAATGGCATTAAATATACTGATCCAAAGGATATTGCCAATATCCTGGCAGATCGATTCAGTGCCAACTTTACCCCCCTCTCGCCCCCTAAATGGCCCATCTCAATACCGGAAGATTGCCAAATTCCAGTAATAATGGCCACACAGGTACAAAACGCACTCTCTAAAGCCAAGAATACAACATCCATGGAACCAGATGACATCCCGGGCTGTGTACTACATTAACTACAATATGAACTGGCACCTCACCTAAGTGTCATGTTTAATCATAGCCTCACCTCAGGTTTCGTGCCCACTGAGTGGCGCAGAGCTACAGTTATCCCAATCCACAAGGGGGGATCCACCTTGGATCCCGGAAACTACCGTCCCATCAGTCTGACAAGCCTTATCTGCAAGGCCATGGAGCGTATTATCATGGAACTTATAAACAAAGACATTGGCAACCTTCAAACACTGGACCCCATCCAGTTTGGGTTTGTGAAGGGCCGATCTTGTCTCCTGAACCTGATTGACTTCTTTGAATCAGTCTCCAGAGCCATGGACAAGGGTAAGGTGGTCCACACAGCCTATCTAGACCTTGCCAAGGCCTTTGACACCATCCCCCACTCTGGAATCATAGATAAACTTACTAAGTTGGGCATTAATCCCTATGTCACCCAATGGGTTGCTAAATGGCTTACTGATAGAACCCACACTGTAAAAGTAGCCGACTCCAAATCCAGCTCCAGACAAGTGACAAGTGGAGTACCTCAGGGTTCAGTCCTGGGGCCGCTCTTGTTTGGCATCTACTTCTCTGAAGTACAGGTCAACACTAAGGGACTCTGGCTAACAAAGTTTGCAGATGACTGCAAACTGGGAGCCATTATTGAATCCCAAATGATGTGGATACTCTACAAAGGGCCTTACAGAAACAGATGCTTGGTGCCAGAGCCATGGGCTCAAGCTCAATGCCAAGAAATGTATTGTTATCCCCTTTGGGAAAAAACATGTATCCATGAATTACCATATAGGTGGCAGTACACTAAACACAGAAAGTGTGATAAGAGACTTAGGGACACAGGTGGACAGTGGTCTCACCTTCGATAACCACATCGCCACAACAGTCAGGAAATCCTTCTATGTGGCACACCTCATCACGAAGGGCTTTTCATCCAGAAAAAAGGAGGTCATTGTCCCACTGTACTCATCCGTCATTAGACCCATTACAGAATACAACGCCCCATTTGGTATGTACCTCTCAAGACATCCGCAACAACTGGAAAGGCCTCAGAAATACCTCACTAAAAGAATCACAGGCCTAAAGCAGATGCCCTCCGCTGACCGCCTTAAAAAACTCCAGCTATACTCTGTCGCATATCGTCTACTCAGAGGCGATCTCTGCTTAACATACAAGGCCATGTCAAACCCAGAGCTGTTGGACATGCTACACTTAAAGAAATCCCAATCCCTCAGAGCTACACGCTCCAGGGATCTAAACCTTGTCATCACAATAAACAAAACATGCTGGAGGGATATGTTCCTGACCCAGAGACTCCCCAGACTCTGGAATAGATTGCCCATACATGTCAAGCAGAGTGCCTCTTTGGACCTCTTCAAGAGGAACCTTGACGATTGGATGGGAGAAAGGAAATTCACCCCAGGGATCACGTCAGTCGCCCTGCTAGACAGGGGTCCAGGAAAGTAAATAATGTGGGAAGAAATAGTCAGGGAATTGTTATGGCTAGGCTTGTATAGGCCCTAGGGCTGATAGCCTAGTACCAACCTATGAACCTATGAACTCCAAGAAATACATTATTGTATCCTTTGGGAAGTCATCTAATCCAGGGAACTGCCAAATTGACAATTCCCCCTGAGAACTGACCCAGTTTTTTTGGCATTTGGGAACTTGTGTGTACAGTGACCTAACTTTTGACCAACATGTGCCCAGAGTCATAAGATAGTATTTCTATATTGCACAGCTTATAAACAAATTGATTGTAACTAGATCTAGAGATGTTATTGTCCCTCTTCACAAAGCCCTCATTAGGTCAGTCATTTTGTATAATGCCCACTTTAACATGCATCTGTCCAGACCCATGGAACAATTGGAATACCTACAGAGATACCTTGCTAAAGGGATACACGTCCTAAACAATAGGTCTTGCATGGACCACCTCAAAGATTTATCACTATACTCAGTAGCCTACAGCGTGCTTAGAGGTGATGTGTCTGGCATACAAGGCATCCTCCAACCTAATACTGAACATGAGAAAGCCAAATGGCATCAGAAATACTCAGTCCACGTACCTAAACTGAATGTTGTGGAGAGATGGTTATACATCACAGAGGCTACCACTGTTCCAGAACATACTATCCATTCAAGTAAAACAAAGCTCATCCCTGTCCATATTCAAATGCAACTTGGATCTAAGGATGAGTAATAGAAAATGTACTCCAGGATTGCCCCTCGTGCCACTAATGGCTAGAGGCAGTTCCTAAATGAGGCATCCCTTACAATGAGTCGCCTCAAATTATCTATAGTATAATCACATTTATTCTCACTAGGGCTAATATATAATTATCAGCCATTGGATAGTAAAACCAATAGGAAATGTTAATTCAAGCACCAAAAGGGAAATCGGTTAAGCTTAAAATGTCCTCCAGGTGAACCTATGTTGTGGTAGTAAACAGTTTTAAAAAATTGGCCTTTTTGGATCACTAAGTTCCCCTCTCACCCTCCACGCCCCCTCCAGTCTTCAACCGGTTCCGGCACCTCAGATAACCTCATATATGTTCATGGGGACTGGTGGAGCCTTATGTCCAATTCCAAAAGAAGAATCAGGCTTGCAATGCCAAAACTGTTTGTAGTTTTAGATTGGCAAAATGCAACTATGTAAATCCTTGAAGGAGCAAAACCGTAAGTCTATGGGCAGTTTCAAAGAAGGCAGCTGTTCTACCTGTAAGAGGGAATTTGTGCTACAGACAGTACATTGTGGGAAACCAAACTGCCTGCAGCAACAACTGCATAGACAGGTGAAGTTGTTCTGCTGTTGTTGGGGAAAAGGCCAAGGATCTCGAGCATGTATGGTACAGTTGTGTGTATGAGTTGTTCCTGAATGTCAGTGTGGTCAGATTTTACTGGTATCATAGTAAAAAACAGATGCTATTCCCTGGTAGGCAAGTGGCCCTGCATGCCATTCCCTGTTCAGGAATGGTGAGAGTGCATGCATGACAGCCATGCTAAGTCATGCTTGCATTCTCGTATAAAGTCTGCAGGTGGCACTGTTGTGCATGATGGCCTCATGGTTGTTGCATACAGAACACGTGCTGCCCTACAGGTTGAAATATAGCACCACACTACTTCATTTAGACTCTTGCTGAATCCTCACCTAAGATTATGCTACTCTAGGAATGAGTAATAAGATTCATTAGCATAACAGCATACTGAAACCTACATACATTCAAAGCCTTGAAATTATGCAGTACTGTCTGGTCACAGTCTGCCTCTCCATGATAATGTCACATTCAGACGCAGGGATGTATGTCAGGTGTGGGGTGACAAAGCAGTATGGCACAGGCACTCAATTTTGCTACTCCAAACTTCTTGGAATCTGGCGCAAGACTGACAATGTGATCTATCAGACTCCAACTACAAGAAATACAGTGTTTTTCTATGTAATAAAAATATAAATACAGTGCGTTTACACATTCTTCCACCCCAAATCTCTAAATATACCTTGTCTGACTTCACACAACAGTGGAGTTAAACAACAACTCATATTCCATTAATGGTCAACAATCTCACTGTTTAATGTTATGTAATGTTTCACTGAAAAGTGAATTGATGGAGTGAACGGGTTATTTTTTACTACAGGAAAACATTTCATTCAACTGAATGCTTCACATCTTCACAAATGCAGGAGTAAATACTATCACAGAAATCAGACAGTAAATGGAGTAGACGTATTTAGGTTGCTGAGAAAAGTAACCCACTATGTTTTCATAAGCAAGCCATTTACTACATCATCACTTTCTTGGCTTCCACAAAAGGCATGCAATTAAATTTGTTTTCCTAGCAAAGAGGCCTCTGGAATATTCAGACACAAATGAACAACATGAGTTCGAAACACAGGGACCCACTTGCTAAAACTATGCTTAACATCTAAATTGAGAACCCTGTCTTCAGCACAAAGAGGTGTTATAAACACATAAAAAACTGACATGATACATGAAACTATATGCCATTCTGCTTCTTGGACACTACGGTGCCAAGAGATCAGAAAGGGACAATAAACTTGCAGGATGCAAACAAAGTGATCTCTGCGATTCCCTCCTTTTTCAGGATATGTTGTTAATCAAAAACTAATGTACTGTGGTAAAATAAATGGCTAAGGCAAAGGCTGGACTTCATCAAATGCAAGTAGACAAATGCAAGTAGAGAACAAAGAAAACTCCAAGCCCCATCGGTCCTGTTATGATAAATACTGCAGTGGAAGTGAACTCTTTTAGTCATTTTTTTCTGACTTTCAGTCATATGGCCCTTCTGTTTTCTGATTTTCAGTTATATGGTCATTCAGTAATTCTGAAGCAGTCAGGAAGAGTCAGCCAGAGACTTCAGACTTTCAGATATTATCTTCTTGTTCCATTCATACTTACCTGCCGTTTGCTGAAAAGGCCCTGCTGAAGGATAGACAAACCCCCGGATTTACTAATCTTCCATGCAGGACTAGCTTAGGGTGCCCGTTTAGGAGCAGGACAGCAGCACGCCATGCATAGTGATAAAGGCGCACTGGCCAAGCTCCAAGGCTTACATGGAGAGTGTACATGTGGCAGGGGGCATGTCTGAGAGCAGATCTCTCAGAATAAACACGCCCCTGCAATGTCGAACAGCAGAAGCTGTTAAGAAATGAGTGAGATCGCTCACAGGTGTCCCCATATCCCCACCAACAGACCCCCACGTGTACAACAGCAACAGGACATAAAATAAATGAAAAACACATCTATAGCTTTAAAACACCGATCAAAGCTAACCGTAGGTGCGCGGTTGTGTCCATCGCTTAGCTACGGTTAATGTAGCTGAACTAGCAAAAGGAGGATAAAAAGCAGGATATGTGGAAAGGACGCAGTACAGCAATATTGTAGTGGGCAGAGCATTCGCCTCACAAGCAGTCAATCCCGGTTCGAGTCCCACCGCAGTACATTCCATTTCCATGTCAAAGCACTGTTATGATCAATATATTTAGTTGTATGACCTAATAAATAACATGTGTGTGAACTGGAGTAGTAAGCAGTGTAATGAATGATAACCCTATACACTTGCCAAATCCACCACCTATGACTGCAAAAATAGAGCAGTAGTAAGGATAAATAAGCACAACTAAGCAGGTGCAAGTCTGTTTGCATGACTGGAAGCAGTGCATACACAGAGTAAGCAATAGTGAGGCTAACCATGTGTAAGTGGATGTCACCGGAAGTTAGCAGTGCTTACCGTCAGCGGGTTTTGCTGACAACTGTGAAAGTGCTTTAACCACTCCATATCCAACGGGCCCAGTTCTTGCCAGCAACAAATTAAACATCCCTGCAAGGCTCGAACCCAGGAGCCTGCACACCACAGGCAATGTGATTTACCATTAAGCCACTGCAGATATACATAACCCTGACATTTCCACAAACATAGTATCCAGTAATACCATTCAACATTACAGGACAAGTAGCTAAATATGTAGATGTGTGTGTGTGTGTGTGTGTGTGTGTGTGTGTGTATATATATATATATATATATATATATATATATATATATATATATATATATATATATATATATATATATATAACTAAACAGATATATACCTCTCCTTCCCTGTATTATATATGTATACATACATAACATACATATATATAAATGTCCACATATAGATATATACATATGCAGTCATCCATACACCTATATGCTTTTAGATATATATATATATATATATATATACAGCAATATATATATATATATATATATATATATATATATATATATATATATATATATATATATATATATACACCCACACACACACACATATATATATATATATATATGTGTGTGTGTGTGTGTGTGTGTGTATATGCACAGATATATATCTACGATATGAGACAGCACATAAGAATGACATATATGACCACAAGCACCGCCAATGGGGGTGAGGGGTCCCAATCAACGTACGTGTTACATGTACCAATATCCCCCCTACCCACAGCCAAACAGGTGAAATATACAAACACACAAAGTAAACAAACCACTGCTTCCCAAACCACAGGCAGGATACTACCAGTAGGAGAAACATTGTGGACCCGCTGTCTAATCTAGAAACAAAGACAGGAACGTCCCTTGCTGGAAAACCCCAAAATTTTCACGATATTCGGATTACAGGCATTATACAGATCCGTCACGGCAGGGCACGTATGTTCTCAGACTACAAGTTTGGGAAAGCCTGATGATCCATGGATTGAGACAACATACGTAAGAGGTCCTGAGAAGTGGAAAGTGTGCAGTGTGTAGTGGTGTGGCTAGACCCAACCTGCACCCAGAGAAAGGATGACTGCTGTGGAGGGGGAGCGGGTGGGGGGTGATGGGTATGAAATTATGGGTCGAGGCGTGCCGGTGTTGGATGGAGCAGTTCTAATTGCACCGCCTCGTGGAGGTAAGCAATAGTGTGACATGGGCAGAGCAGTCACCTAACAAGCAGGCATTCCCGGTATGAGTCCCACTGCAGCACAGTCAATTTTAGATGGCAAAGCAAGTTATAACCAATTTTGTTGTTGCAAAGCCCACTAAATAACACCAAAGAAGACATGGTTGCAGCTCCCCACTGTAGGCATGTAAGCCGTTATACTTGGCATCACAACTTATTATTGTTGCCCTCACCCCCCACCCAGGGGTGTGAGTGTCCAAATCTACCTCCAAATTCAGTTTATATGCACAGCTGTCGCTGCAGAAGAAATGGCCAGCTGTGGACCTTCCCTTCAGCCTTCCTGCACATCCCTGGCTATGTCCCCTACTGCCTTTCCCTTTTTGTGCCCCTTTAACACCACTTACCTACCAACCCCTTTAAACTTTAAAAGGAAAGAAAAAGTTACAATGAGGTGACACCCTCTTCACCTACTATATTGGCAGAATCTGGAACTCCCTACCCATATCTATTACCTCAGCTGTCTCAAAGGACACATGTAAAAAAACACTTGCAGGAACACCTCATGCAAACTTTTATCAGCACATGCTCACCACCTGGCAAAATCCCCCCACCCCGTACACTCTATACCCCTGCGTCAACTACTGCAACTAACATCTCTTTTCCTGCATCATATAATTATCCCAACATCCTTTAAACCTTCCCTATTGCTCCCCTACCAATTATTCCCACAACCTACAATACAGTTACAATGTCTCCCCCTCTACCTACCTACCTACTCCCTCACTATTCCCTTCTACTCTACCACACAAGTATGGAATAACTAAATCTTAACCTGAATATCTGCCTGTATCCTATCTAGAACTGTTACACTGGAATCTAACTACACCTTAAACTGAACTTTGTCAACAGTCATACCTGACATGTAAACTGGAACTAAGCATGAATAATACCTACATGTTAACGTAAACTAAGCATGAATAATGTTACTTAGCTATGTTACGTCTGTTACTCTCTATGAATGTGAACACCTCTGTATTACACGTAATGATTAGCTGAGGTTTACTGTGGAGTATGTTCCACCGGGCCTCCACTGAAAATGGACAAGCATCCAGTTGGATTTTCCCCAGACAACAAATGCAAAATAAATAAATAAAGTAGCATGGAAGTAAGCACTTTTAAGCAACAGTAAGTGGGTTTAAGCCTGTTTGCGTGGCGGTACGCAATGCCTACACTGGTTAAGCAATGTAGATGCTAACTCAGTGTAAGACACCATAACCGGAGGTTAGCATTGCTTACCCTCACACAAATCAGTGCAAACCTGCTTACAAGTGCTCAAAAGTGCCTTAGTCACTCTGTAGCCAACAGCTCTCATCCTGCCCAGCAACAAAATAATCTGGACTCCACACCCCTGGACCCTGCACGCTACAGTCAAAGTGAGATACCACTAAGCCATGGCAGATACACATACAGCTAGCACAAACATATCATCCAGCACAGTCTTTCAACAGTATAGAAAATGTATGTGATTAAGTAGATTAATATGAGCAACCATGTGTACATTGCTCAAATACAGTATTTCGAGCAGTCTATGTGTATCATAAAAACAGTGCCTGTCCAATCATACTGTGAGAACAGCAGTCTTGCATAATATGCAAGAGAATAATAAAAAATGGTGCACATCAAGGGGGCATGTGGTCGTGCTTCATGCACAGAATGTAAAACCTGGGACATTGGTTCCGTGGAACCAGGAGATGAGGCAGGCCAGGTGTCTGTGCAAACCACTGCTTTTCATACCCCTGGCAGGATGCTACCAGTGGGAGAAACAGTGTAGACCAGCTAAGTCTAATCCTGACACAAAAACAGGTGCGACCCTGGCGGGACGAACCAAAAATTGCGAGTCACATCGATGTTTACACCTTTATCGGAAGATGATCAAGGCAAGGCTCATATTACGTGGACTAAATGGATGAAGAGCCTGAAGAAGCTTGGGTTGGGACAGTATACTGGATGAGTACCGAGACGTGCAGAGAGGGCAATGTGTGGAGGTGTGGTATACGGCTGGGCTAGCAGCTGGAGAATGGATGGTTGCTGTGTACGTGGAGCTCGGGGGGCGGGGGAAGGAATCATGGGTATGACATTATGGAAGAAATATGCAAATGAAGCAGCACAGCAATAGTGTAGTGGGCAGAGTATCCACCTAATGAACAGGCATTCCCGGTTCGAGTCCCACTGTAGCACAGTCTATTTTACATGGCAAAGCACATTTTGACCAATAGTTTTGTTGCAAAACCCACTGAAGAACACATATCAACATATATATATATATATATATATATATATATATATATATATATATATATATAAACTGGAGTACTGCAAGAAATGCACATGTGAAGTATCAGTGTTAGACTGAATAAGGCACCAGTAAAGCAGGTTTATGCAAAAATAAGCAATAGCAAGCGTATGTATGCACTAGTAAGCGGGCTTCAGCCTGTTTGCGCAGTGGAAAGCAATGACTACACTGGTTAAGTAAATCTGAAGCGAACACCCTGTAAGCAGAAGTAACGGCAGATTAGCAGTGCTTACCTCCGCGCAAACCTGTTAACAGCTGACTAAACATGCCTTAACCACTCTGTATCCAATGGCCCTTGTTCTGCACAGCAACAAAATAAACGGCCTCTGCTAGGTTTGAACAGAGAACCCCACACACCAAAGGCAAAGTGATTTACCAGTAAGCCATGTCAGATATACATAACCCTGATGTATTCAAAACATATCAACCAGCCCAGTCATTCAACAGTACAGAGAATGTATTCCAACATATAAATGTATTTGTGTGAATAAATATAGTAATATTTAAACAGATGCAACATATCAACAGATCTATATATATATATATATATATATATATATATATATATATATATATATATATATATATATATAGCCACACATCTGTAGATAGCAATGGTAGATTGACAAATACAAATATGTCCACATGCACCGTTAATGGGGTTGAGATGCCTCAAACAATATACATCATATGTATGAATAGGCATACCCCACCATCACAGCCAAACACGTCCACCATACAATACACTAAAGTGTTACAGATCATATAAGCAGGACCTGACATGACATGTGCACAACATGTAAACAGTACTACAACCCACCTGTATGATGTCAGGCAAGTATTAGTAACATATCATGCAGTACAGTGTGGCTCCCATAGGAAATGTACAATATGGAAGCTATCAACATCCCCAGGATACATATACACAGACACATGTAAGCAGATACAGATATACATATTAGATATATATATAGATATATATTTATATACACAAACACATGCAGAGATATGTACAGCAAGATACATACGTAGAAGGTGCATACAATATGGAAGAGCCACCATGCCTACAGTTAACACCTTAACTGTATGGGCCACCCATACAAATGGCAATCGTGGCCTGCAACATATGCCCACAGGGAGGTCATAGGACAAAACACCACACACAGGTTTGCAGAAATGGATAACCTTTATTTGTGTACTATTACAGTTTTATATGCCACGTATTATAGCTGTTCAGACACTGACATCCATATAAACAGAGTAATGCAACTGGGAAACAGTTATACTAATACAGTAGTCTGGAAAAGTTCACAGCTGTTGCTGTCCAGGCCAAGCCCTTCATATTGTACAATAGTAAAGACAGACTGGGCCACATGATACCAAACTAACAACAGTAAGTAATGCAGGTGTATAGTTCAGCAGCCTCTATCTACACTGTACAAATTCAGTAGGTGGTAAAGACTTCAGTTGACCAAATAGGATGCAACTGTTACATAACAGGGCATAACTGACACCATCACAAGCACACTGACAAACAGAACAGTCTGTATGGCAGGAGGCAGTAGGCCTGCATTAACCCAAGTTATGTAAGTAATGTAAATATAGGTGAAGTGTATGGTACTGTACATCCAGATAACTTAAGGCGGCACACCCCTGATACCCCCACATTTTGTAACAGCCTAGGTCATCTATGGTGCATCCCACCTCTAGACTCATTAATACAGGGCTATATACCACTGTTACATACACTGGCCTCTGGAGTGCATAAGGGCACATATGTATTGTGTAGGTGAAGCCCACACATATATGGCCTCAGCCCCATGGTATGTGTGTGGGGGATACAACAGCAGTGGACTGATGGCAGCAATGTCGGTGTGATATACTCACAGACCACTACAGAACAACCCCTGACAGCATGTCATATGTGCAAAGCTTGGTATGTAGGTGGAGGACAGAGGCTGGAACACAGGCCCATATGTGGAAAACTGTCGCCATACACTAAGCAAGTCACTGGTGTCACAGGATTGTCTGCAACATACCCTTAGTCAGGGAATTGAGGGTAGAAACATAAATGGATGTAGCCATGTACTGATAACACTCAACACACACACTGCCAGTGAAATATCAGACACAGCACCTGTGTGGAGGACAGACAAAACATGATGGGCACACCTCTGGCCACCAAGAGGATAGGCCCACAGCCGAGAGCTATGCAGACAGACTGCATTTCAAGGTTAACTAGTATGTACACGCACACCCTGTAACACCAGTACTATACAAAGCATAATACAACTCTACTCGCACTCTGTCTGTAGTTGTGGAACCTCCTACAAATATGTAGTTGGCCTGAGTGTGCCAGTTCTCCTGTAAGAGGTAGTACCTGCTGTCTGTAACACTGATGCCCACATACAGGAAGGATGTCCATCACACATGAAAGGTAAAGGGACCACGCCCACATGATGTGGGGATTTACAGTAGGTGGTTGCCATGACAGTGGTAATTAGAGGTACTACACAACAAGCTGCATGCAGTTAGCAAGTGGAGGACACTGATTGGTGCAGGGGGCATCACCTGCTCATGTGTATTACCTACTAAAGCCAGGCTGCAATTTATTGAAAGCAGCTCAATCCATTTACTGGAGAGAGAGGGAGGGAGAGAGAGAGAGGGAGAGAGAGAGAGAGAGAGAGAGAGAGAGAGAGAGAGAGAGAGAGAGAGAGAGAGAGAGAGAGAGAGAGAGAGAGAGGGAGAAAAAGAATAAAAGTAAAAGAAACAAAGGTCAAAAGTTCTTCAAACAAAAGGCTGACATCACAGGTATTTAGCCAGCTGTCATTCAACAAGACATCATTCCCACCCCAGGTATGTGAGGTATATATACATGTAATAGAATGCAGCACCTGGTCCATCATAATGGGATAGATGGTGTGAAATGAGCTATATGTGCCATCAGGTGTTGTTGTGATGATGTTCAACTGAGAAATTGCTATGGACAATAGTGTCTGTCCCTGTGTGCAGTGGGCCATAGCCGTTAACTGTGCAGGTCAGCACCGACAGATAAGATCCAAGCCATAATAGCATGTGTAGTGTAATGGGAAGTATGTATATTACGTGGCCACTAGCTGGTGGTGGAAGTAATGCCATTATGATGGACATGTGGGAGCCATGGCCCACCACTGGCAGGATACTCAGGTGAATCTGTAATGTAGCATGCCGGAATGCCATAGGGTTACCTGCAATCGGCTCCTACATATACCCCCCTAATTTCACACCGTGTCCATATGTGGCACCTGTCTGTGTTGTAGTAAGGCAGAACAGTGCTCAGCTGTGCAGGAAGGTGTTGTGAGATTGTGGAGCTGATGTCTGAATGTACCCCACATATCGGTATGCATATGGGTACATATACATATATATCTTTAAATATTATATATGTGACATAGCAGCATGGCTGTCCAGAAATATACATATATATGTGCACATATATATGAAGTCACATATATCTACACACATATAGATAAATACCGATATGCAAATGTCTACATCGGTACAAACACACACACAAACAGATATGTATGGTAGGACATGTCCCCTATATCACTGCCACAGTGACGGGTGCTATGTGTGAGGCAGCAGCACACATAGCAATACAGACATATATCAACAGCTGGCAGGGTGTGCACCATGGATGGGTATGTCACATGTTAGTCCCGTCCTAGCACCACAATGCCCCCGCCTGTGAAGTATGCTATGGGAAAGTATGGCAGATACACACGTGGAGGTGGTCAGGATTGGTAGATATCGAGGACAGTCTACAGGGGTGGTATTTGACATATGTGGTGGGTAAACACCGTGGATGGTGTGTGTGGTCTGTGATGTGGACGCACCATGGTCCCCAATATGGGCACAATAGGGACAAGGCTCCCACCAACTCCCACTCACAACAGCTGTCCACGTCCTGAAGGTGCCAGGTCTGGTGGCTGAGCAGGAGGAGCATGCTGGTCGTGTGAATGTGTACTAGGTGTCTCAGACAGATGTAGCGCATCCCTCGTGTCTGTGGAGCCTGGTACCCTAGACCTGAGCTCAGGGAACAGGGACATGTTGTAGTATGCCCGGGGGGTAGGCCAGCATCCCCTGGGTGGTTCCACCTGATGGTATGGCTGTAACAGTACACGAGGAGGCCCCAGGATGGCACACACATGATGTGACCAGGTATCCTGGTCAGATGGATGTGGAGAGGTCGATCAGCTGGCCAATGGAACATATACATGTTATTGTGTCACTGTCATAGTACATATGTTGGTAGTAATAGTCTACACAATCCCAGTACATGTCAAACAGCATGCACAGAACCCCCTATAACACAGACTGTCAGATGTGCAGCAATCTCAGAGCAGCCATACCACTGGCATATATATAACCAAAGTGGCCCTGACAATGGTATGCAAGTGAATAGTCTGTAACAGGCCGGCAATGTTAGTGTCCACACAGGGGACATGGTTACAATCACATAGCAGACGGTGTCGTACACTACACAATCTGTCCAAACGGTAGTTAAGCTGTAGCCATACCTAATGAGTTGTGTGTATAGTCTGTTGAAGCTGATATGGTGGAGGGGGTGGCAGAGATGTGGCTGGAAGCACACAAACAGGGCCAATATTGACATGTTGCTGTGATAACCTCATACATGTACTGTCGTAACAGAGTTTGTTGCAACATGTGTCCTATGAGGAATATGACATCAGCAACTGTCAGGGCTTTCACCATCTACAGACTGCAATCCTCACACTACGTTCTGCAGTTCACAGATACATGCTCAGTGGGTAACACATGACACCGAGGGCACAACACACTGCCCAGTCTGCAGACAACCCTGCAGATGCGGAATCCTCAAACATAGTACTGACATGGCAGGTATTACAACATGTAGGACAGCCATATCCACACACACACATACACACGTGCACACACACACACACACACACACACACTGTTAAACCAACATTACGCCACATGCGGATACCAGCACTTACAGTCTGTAGTCAGGTCAGGCACATCCCCCTCCTGTGTGTTGCCCTGTTTGTAGTCAGGTCAGGCACATCCCCCTCATGTGTGTTGCCTTGTTTGCGCAGTGTAAGTTGTTAGAGGTAAATCCTCACGCCATCTGAGATGCATTTCGCCAAATGACAGATCTAGTTCCTGCACAAAGTGGATGTAAAGGGCCAACACCAAAATGATGTTCCTATATATTGGACTGTGTTACCATGCAATTAGCTATGGGAATGTTACCACAACTGTTCCACATGCACTCAGCTAGAAGAGGACTGCAACTGGTGCAGAGGCCATCAGCTGATCATGACCATCACTACCAAAACACAAGCTGCTGCCTAGCAAAGCAGGTGTACATCCCACAACCACCAGAGAGGGTGTGGGCAAGACAGACAGAGACAAGGTATGTCAGGGAAGGTCTGGGTGAGTGAAACCTAAGCATGTTTGTGTCACACACCTACCAGTACGGGGTTTCAAACACATGACTGACTATGCATAGCTATCACATGTGTATGCAGTTACTGTATGCGCCACATAGCTTACATGTTGGTGAGCTGTCCAAACGTATATGCGCTGGTGAGTGACATCTGCAACACTGATGTGATACAGTCGGTGTAGCACACGAGCCTTTCCACATGAACAGGTGTCAGCGTCAACACACCCACACTCTGTAAGGGACTCATACACAGTGCCACACTTGGCAGGGTAACGACTACACTTCCTAACCAGTTACCTTACCACAGTACAGTAATGCATAGGTATCAATTGGCACAGGGGTTATCCTAGGGTTCTATGGTCAAAGGATATGGGACGGTGTCTGAGAGCATGCTGCAGTATGCCAATGGGGGTGGTACTGGATGTGAATGTGGTCGGAAGCATCATACACCACACACACACAGACACAGGGTGCTAGTACCGGAGTGTATGTGTGCAGTGCTTCACGGGTGTGTAGTGATTGACAGTGCCAGACAGCGGTACAAGTCTAGGTGAGGGGTATACCTTCGCATCAGGCCACATGAGAATGGTGTGCAGTACGGCTAAGGGGTGTAGTGTCCGAAATGGACCACACAGGTGGGTATAGTATTCACCATCCAGTCTCCTGGGTTACTATTGAGCGTGGCCAGTGCTGTGCAATGCTTAGCATGTATGTGTTCTATACGCCATGACATGGACAGTGTTTGGGATGTGCACACGTCCCACATTCATGTACAGTGGCATGTGGAAGTGTACCTGGTTTGTCTGGCCCACGTTGTGTACACAGAATGTTATCATCAGATGTGACAGTCCCGCCCCCATGTGGCTGGGCCAGGTAATGGACAGCAGGTTGACTCTGCACCTACACTGATAGCATGCTACAGGTATTCCCTGTTGTCAGTGGCATCTGTCCATACAGGGCATGTGTGTAAGGCATGATATGTCCTTTGTGGATCACATTTGATGGAACCACAGCTGTTGCAGGCATCCAGTCGGAAACATAATGAAGGCGCACTGTCTACAATTTTGTGCCTATCATACTGATGCACAGGCTGCCATGGCCTCTGTAGGCCACTGCATTCACACCATAGTTACTATCAGTCGCCAATATGCAGTGTACTACACACTTCATGGCTGTTGCCTCACCATGTGTGTGTGTGTATGATACATGGGTTGAGAGTGTGCTCTGGTCAATACTGGGGTTGCTAACTGTGATTGCCTGGCCTTGATGTCACATGTATGGGTATGGTTATGCACCCAAGCCACTCGGCTATTTCATAGCGGTTTTCCCTGTACAATGGACATTGTGATATGTACTAGGGCAACCATATAAGAAAACTGAAAAACCCGCTACACATTGGGACCAGGTGTCACACACACCCCCTCCTCCACACAAGATATGAGGTAAACACACACACACACACACACACCTGTCATGTTCGGGAGTAGAACCCCTACCTAACTAGTTTATTACACTACAGCACTAAGCAATTATAGTACGCGCCACAGTGATTACTGCAGTACTCCTTCCTCAAAGGTGTATATGACATTGGCTGACATCAGCAGGAATGCCAAAGTAGGGCATTTGACATGTACTGAGTGAGTCTACCCTAAAATGCATTGCTCCCTACACAGAGTGGAACACACACAAAACATCCTGAATTGCCATGGGTGGGTATAGAACCCTACCACAGTTCTGAATCACACTACAGCAGTACGCAGTTATGGCACGAGCTATGGAGATTACTGGGCTACACCCTTCACCGAGGTGTATTTTGGGATGGATGATATCAGCAGCCTTACCAAGGTATAGCATTTAAATTGTAGGGAGTGTGCCTACCCTACAAAACTTTTAGTCATGTACTTACCATAACGATAGATGTATGTGATCCATCTCGCCTACATTCATAACTGATGGGCTCGGAGCCGAGAATCGGTTCCGACTCCGCCGATACACTAGCATGAAGTCTCTCATTGGCTGGGCCAACCCCTTATCCCAGGATGCACCACGCCCAAACCCCCAGATCTTGTTTGCCCCACAACAACTCATCCACATGTACCAATCCGACTGCACAACAGTGTTTCCTCCAGATCCAAGAGGTAGGGGGAAGGAGGGCGGGTACGTAAGAATGTAGGCGAGATGGATCACATACATCTATCGTTATGGTAAGTACATAACTAAAAGATGTAATGCGATCCTATCTCGCCTACATTCATAACTGATGGGACAGCGTCCCTAGCACCTAGATACTGGGAGGCTCACTGGAAAACACTCCTGAGCACTGTGGAACCAAAGGACACCCGACCCCTAGACGCCACGTCCAGTTTGTAATGAGAAATAAATGTATGTGGAGAAGCCCAAGTGGCCGCTGCACATATCTCATCCACAGACAGTCTGGCGTGGAAGGCCACTGAAGTTGCCATAGCCCTAGTAGAATGCGCTCTAACTGGAAATGGAAGGTCCCTTCCTGTTGATGCATAAATAAATGAAACACAATCCCTAATCCATCTAGCGATAGTGGTCTTAGTTACTGCTTTGCCAATCCTGTTATCCACAAAGGCCACAAACAACTGGTCTGATTTCCTCTGCTGCTGTGTTCTATCTAAGTAAAACCTCAGTTGTCTATGCACATCCAACTGATGAAGTCTGTATTCTGCCTTGTTGGAAAATTTCGGAAAGAAAACTGGTAGCTCTATAGATTGTTGCAGACAAAGAGCAGAAGAAACCTTAGGAAGAAATGACTGATTTAATCTTAGAGATACTCTATCCTTATGAAAGATCAGATAAGGAGGCTTGACAGAAAGGGCTTGAAGCTCCGAAACCCTTCTGGCTGAAGTAATAGCTACCAAGAAGGCAGTCTTCCAAGATAAGAATTTTTGCTCACAAGTGGCCGCCGGCTCGAAGGGATGAGACGTCAAGGCTCCTAGAACCACATTCAAATCCCATGGCAAAACAGGTTGCGACACCGGGGGGCGAAGCAACCAAGCTCCCTTGAGAAAGGCCTTACACAACTTATGACTCATGAGTGAAGGCTCAAAGGCAACATGATAATTAGAAATCGCTGCCAATTGGACATTAAACGTGGAGACAGCGGAACCCTGTCTAAAAAGAGTTGCCAAAAAATCTAATACTGTCGACACCGGGGCTGTCAGAGGGTCAAGGTTGTGCCACTGGGCCCAAATGGCAAACTTTTTCCATTTATTAGAATATATCTCCTTAGTGGAAGCTCTGTGAGAAGAAGACAGAATCCGGACCACCTCAGGCGAAAGGATATGCTGTCTGACTAAGGTCGGAAGTGGAGCAGCCAAGCCGCTAGCTTGAGAGTTCGCATTGATGGATCGGCCTGACCCGACTGAAGAGTCAGGAGGTCTGGAACTGGGTCCAGAATCCAAGGACCCTCCACTGCATACTTCCAAAGGAAGGGCAACCAAACTTGGCGGGGCCAGTGTGGTGCGATCAAAATCATGCTGCTTCTCAAGCAGATCTCCTTCTGAATCACCTTTGGCAGTAGAGGGACTGGAGGGAAGGCGTAGAGCAGACCAGAGGGCCAATTGTGGACTAGAGCGTCCCTGGGTGACTCCCCCTGGGGGGGAATCAGGGAGAAGAAATTGCTGCACTTCGCATTCCAGGGGCTGGCGAACAGGTCGCAGCAGGGAAACCCCCACTTGGAGAAGATCCGAGCCGCTACCTGGTCGTTCAGGGACCACTCGTGAGGTATCAGAATAACTCTTCTCAGCCTGTATGCTATCACATTGGACTTCCCTGGAATGTGCGTTGCCACTAGAAATCTCTGGGAAGCGATCGCCCAATTCCACACTCTCATGGCTTCTCTGCAAAGAGGATAAGACCTGGTTCCTCCCTGCTTGTTCAGGTACCATACCACCGCCATATTGTCTGAGAAGATTGCAATGGTACCCTTGGAAGAGAGCTGTGAAGTGCCTGCAACGCTAGAAGCACTGCTCTCATTTCCAGAACATTGATATGCAAGTGGCTTTCCTGATCTTGCCACGTGCCTTGAACCGTCCTGCCCAGATAATGCCCCCCCCACCCTATCTGGGAGGCATCCGTGGTCACTGTGGCAATGGAGGAGGGGGGGCAGAAGAATCTCCCTTGGCTCAGGTTGGAGGAGAGGAGCCACCAACGAAGATCTCGCCGGCATGTTTCCATGATGAGAATCGGGTAGGACAATGGCACTTCTTGGTATGACCACTGGGTCGACAGGAGCCATTGAAGAATTTGCATGTGCAATCTTGCCAGAGGGACCAGAAGAATGGAGGCTGCCATCGATCCCAAAAGCTGAAGGACCATCCTGGCTGGAGCTTTCCGTCGGGGCAGTAAGGCTAGGACTTGGTCCTGTAGTATCTTTATCCTCTCTGTTGGAAGGAATGCTCGCATCTCTACAGAGTCTAGCTCTGCGCCTATAAAGGCAACACGCTGTGATGGCAGCAATACAGACTTTTCCCAGTTGAATGTAATTCCTAATAGATGTCCCAACTCGATGGTAGCACTCACGGCTAGAGTAAGAAGATGCCTGGTGGGGGCGTTGAGGAGCCAGTCGTCTAGATACGGAAACACCTGGAATCCCAGACATCTCAGGTGAGCCGTCACCACTGCCAAACATTTGGTAAACACCCTGGGGGCTGTGGTGAGACGAAAGGGCAGGGCCCGGAACTGGAAGTGACTAGCTCCTAGGCGGAAGCGTAAATGTATCCTGGACGCTCTGTTTATCTTGATGTGATAATAGGCGTCCTTGAGATCGATGGAGCACATCCATACTCCTTTTTCCAGCAATGGGAAAATGGATTGCAATGTGACCATCCGGAACTTGGACTTCTTTACGAAGTGGTTTAGGCGGCTGAGATCCAGAATGGGTCTCAAGTCTCCTGTTCCTTTCGGCACCAAAAATAACCTTGAATAAGTTTCTAATCCGGTCTGGTCTGCAGGGACTGGCTGGATGACTCCCTTTCCGAGCAGCTTTGCGACCTCTATAGCTGCTTGATCCCGTTGACTGGGTGGCATGTCCAGGATTTTCCTTGACGGTGGAGGGGGACGGATAAAGGGGATGGTGTAACCTCCGGCGATGATACAAAGCACCCACTGATCCTGAGTGATGGAACCCCAGGCCCTTGGATGCTCCGAGAATCGACCCCCGACTGGCTCTGGAGATGCACAGTCGGGCAGTCCCTCAGGGATGCTGGAAGGAGGAACCACGAAAGGATTCGCGGTCTCCTGAGTTGCGGGGGCCTCCGCCGCCTCTAGGGCGACGTCTTCCAGAATAATTCCCCCCCTCTGCCTCTGGAAGGGGGGTCACTCTGATGGGCAGGGAAAGACTTTTGGGACTTTCTGAACCACATCTTTCCTCCCCTCTGAGCCTTGGGATAAGGTCTAGAGGGAAGTGAAAAACGGGCCCCAATGGCAGACAAAGTCTTACCCTTCTGCTCACATCTAGTGAGTGTGTCTTTCACCTTGGGTCCAAAGAGAGAACACCCATCGAATGGAGCGTCTGTGAAGGAAGACTTGAAGGCCTCCGCAAAGTGACACAAGCGCATCCAGGCTTGCCTCCTAAGGACTACACCTGAACTCGCTGCCCTACCCGCCCCTTTGGCTGCATACGATATGAGCCTCACGGACGAGTTAACAATCGACAAAAGGGTAGACAGCTAGTCGTTGACAGACTGCGTCAATGCCTCAGGCACGTTACCCGACAGGGTATCTCCCAACTCCTTTATGAGATCCCTTTGGAGCCTCGTAAAGTGATACAAATAATTCAGTGACCGCAGAGTAAAGGTCGCTGAAGTCAGGGTACGCTTCCCGTACCTATCCATGCTCCTGGACTCCTTGTTAGGAGGATGGATAGAAGTAGATGCCTCTGCCACATCCTGCTGGGTGGCAGACGCCACCACCATAGCATCAACCGGAACTCCCTTGGTTAGAAACTCCTTGCCAGGGGGTGCGGATAAAAACTTGTTGGAGCGAGAAGGAACAGGCTCCACAGAATCAGGGTGTTCCCACACCCTTCGACAAATAAGGTCCAGTAACTCATCAAAGGGTGGAGACACCCAGGAGGCGGAGGGTTGGGCTCAGAAGGCCTTGAGGAAGACTGACTCCTCTGCGGAAGGGGCTTTGGATGGCCAGTCGCCCCTCTGTCTCAAGATCTCAAGGATATCGGAGAATGAGACATCATCAGAGGACGACTTAGGGGACCCTTCCGCATCATCAAGGTTGGTGTCCGAGGTGACAGACTCATCTGGGGAGTCTATGTGCTTCCTCTTGCACAACTTTTTCCTGGGGGGCTCTTCAGGCACGGACTCTGAAGGCCCCTCGGAAAACAGGGGATCACACAAGCAGGAATCCTCAGGCCTAGGAGCCGCACTGTACGAAGACAGGGGGGCACCAGAAGCTCTAGTCGCCGTGTCTAGGGAAGGAGTCGCAGATTCAGGTGAAGTCACTAGAGACTTGGCCAGCGCGTTCTTCATAGCCTCGAAGGCGGGCCCACCAGAATCTGAAGAAAGGCCCGTCTCCGAGACCATAACCGGGGTCGGGGTTCCCCTAGCCGAGGTGCCAAGTGGGAGACTCTGGGCCGAAACCAGAAGCCCTGACTAATCCCCTTCGGGCCCGGCTGAGGACACCTGAGAACCGAAACCTCTGGAAGGAACAGAAAGAGTTGGAGCCGAAGTCGGTGCCAACAGACTAGCAGTGGGTCTCTGAACGGACTCTAGGACTTCACCTGACTCTACGAACTCTGGCTCCAACGACACCAAGGTTGTCGGAGGAGGAAGAAACGGTATCGAAAGGGCTGGCTCCGGAGCCGACTGGGCCGGAGCCGAAAATAATTTAGATAAGACAGGTGACTGGAGGAGCCTCTGGACCACCCTATCTAAATCCGAATCTGATAGCCTGGAGGACCTGGAGGAAACAGAAGGGGGCCGCAAAACTTTTTCTATCGGTTCAGAGACAAAGCTAGGAGGCCGGATCCGTATCGGCTCCAAAAGAATCGGAGCCGAAGCAGACTCGACCAGAACCGAGACCCCTTTCGGCGCCGACGGTTCTGGAGCCGACGAAACCGACCCCAGAGCAGACACACTCTCATGCGGCTCCGAGACCAATGGAGCCGAGGAAGGAGACCCAGATTTAGATCCTCTATCCTGCGGCTCCGAGACCAGTGGAGCCGATGAAGGGGACAGAGTACCTGATCTCTCATCCCGAGACTCCAAGACCAGTGGAGCCGAGGATGAAGACAAAGATTTAGCTCTTTTTGTAGGCGGCTCCAACGGACTTGTCGGAACCAAAGACTTCTTTTCCTTCGATTTTGAGGTGGGAGAAGAAGACAAAGCTTCCTCAAACCCTTCAGGATAAGCTTATTTTTTCTCTCCTGTAGGACACGAGAGGAGAAAGCATGGCAAACACTGCAAGATTCTTGCAAGTGTTTAGCCCTTAGACAATAAAAACACAGATGGCGTGTCCATCTGTCAACGACATCTTGTAACTGCATTTTGCACATTTTTTAAAGCCCGATGGCTTATGTTCCTTTTCTTTGCCAGACATACTAACACTCTAAACACACTCAACACACAAGGAGGGAAGGGAGGGAAGAGCTCTAACTTAAACACTCGCCGACAAGAAATAGGGCAAAGGCCCTCTAACTTAAACGGGCCTAGCCCGCCAAACAGAAGGAATCACCACAACAATCCAAAAAACACAGTCAATCACAAGGGTACTAAACAACAAGATAGCTATTAAAATAGCTGTTTGGGTATAAAATTTAAGCTAACTGCAAAAAAAAACGACCAAAAAGGCCAAAATAGAAGGGTACTTAGCCACAGCCAAGTCGAGACCACGTCGTTACTCTAGGAGCGGCAAACGAGATCTGGGGCTTTGGGTGTGGTGCATCCTGGGATAAGGGGTTGGCCCAGCCAATGAGAGACTTCGTGCTAGTGTATCGGCCGAGTCGGAGCCGATTTTCGGCTCCAAGCCCATCAGTTATGAATGTAGGTGAGATAGGATCGCATTACATCATAGCTTTCTACACAGAGTCAGACAGACAGGCAGACACACACACACACACACACACACACACACACACACACACACACACACACACACACACACACACACTTGCCATGTCTGGGATTAGAACATCTACGTGACTACTTTATCACACGACAGCAGTAGGGCGCTCTATAGCGATTACTGGACCACAATCTTCACAGAGGTGTATTTCTAAGTGGAGGACATCAGCAGCCTTGCCTAAGTTGTGCATTAAAATGGTTGGGAGTGTGACTACCCTAAAAAGCATTGATCTCTACACACACACACACACACACACACACACACACACACACACACACACACACACACGCACGCACGCACACACACAGTTGCCATGTCTGGGATTAGAACACCTACCTAACTATTTTAATCACACGACAGCAGTATGCAGTTACTGGATGTTCTATAGCGATTACTGGGCTACAATCTTCACAGAGGTGTATTTCTAGATGGATGACATCAGCAGCCTTCCCCAAGTTGTGCATTAAAATTGTTGGGAGTGTGACTACCTTAAAAGGCATTGCTCTCTACACAGTCAGACAGACACGCACACAAACACACAAATAGACACACACACACACACACACACACACACACACACACACACACACACACACACACACACACACACACACACACACACACACACACACACTTGGCAAGTCTGGGATTCAAACTCCTACCTAACTAGCTTATCACACTACAGCACTACGCAGTTACGGGACACGCCACGGAATTACTAGGCCACAACTCTCTGAAAGGTATATTTCACATTGGATGACCTTCACCAGGCTTGTCATAGTAGCGCTATGGGGAGGGCAGAGTGTGTGTGTGCATGGGCCATTACCCATTCTTCTAGGGATTGACATGCTACATGCGGGCTCACACAGGGTCATATTTCACAGGTAAGTGTATGCAGTTGCTAGATGACTACTTCCTTGTACAGTCATGTTACACAGCTGGCACGTGCACCAAATAGTCTGTACTGCTGACAGATACTGGTGATTAGTATCTGCAGTGAGTGACATCTGCACCTCATGTGTATGGGGCCCTTTGGCTGTGTGCTGGGTGGGACAATCCTGGGTGGCTACTTATCACAGTCACCTTCTTCCACACATCTATGTCCGTCTATCTTTGGCTTATTATAGTGTGTTGTCCTTACATATATGTTAACTTCTCTAAGTGTCAATGGCAGTCTGCATTGCAAGTGTGGGTCAAGTCAAGGTAGTCTGTACTGCAGTGCTGCAGTCTGTGTTGTACACAGACAGGTAGCATGCTGTCTCAGCAGGGTATCCATCGATCATTTGGCATTGACTGTTACTACATTTCTGCATAGCAGGGGGAGGAGGCGCACCTGACTATTTCCACATTTCTACACAGGATTGGGGGGGGCACAACTGACTGTTACTATATGTCTACGTAGGATGGGGGGGCACACCTGACACTTGTACCCATTTGTTAGGACTGTACTGGTATGTTGGGTACTCCATTTAAGTCTGTGGTCTTATCTATTGTGCTGGCTAGAGGCATACGAGTGTACTACAGATCTTAGCTTATAATTACCTACATATTAGTGTCAGACATCCTAGCCTTCACAACTGACATCCCACTGCCTGGCCTGCTGTAGTCAGTGTGTGTAGGCCTGGGGGAGGTTGCCCATAGGCCCCATTCAGAGGCCATAGCACAGCATTTGTTTGTGTTTGTCTACACCTGTCCTGCTGGCTGTGACTGTTGTTGGGTATGTGACTCCCCCCCTGACTGGCATGTGCGAGTCACTTACCTTGTGGGTGTCCCAGTATTGAGGGTAGTGCTGCAGGGTTACCTATGTTGGATGCACATAGTACACTCCCTACACATGGTTAGGCACAGGTAGTGTAATGTTTGGCATCCATTTTACTGTATGCGAGAGTCAGACAGAGGTGTTATTCCCTGGGTTCCTCCCGTGTCAGTGTACATGCTATGCGTTGCCTTTTTGCTAAGGCCAGGGCATACGGGGCACGCCTCCTTCTGCCTACTGGGGCAGGCTCAGGTTGTTCCTCCTCTGAGACACTCTGTGCCCATGCAGGCCTTGGCAATGGTGGGGGGCTGTGTGGCCCTGCCTCGTGCTGTTCCTGCTGCAGCTGTTTCCGCAGGATCATATTGTGTAGCATGTCACATACAAGGACAAGGGTACATGTAGCTGGTGAGTACTGCAAGGCTCCACCGGATGTGTCCAGGCACCGGAACCATGACTTGAGCATCTCAAACACACGCTCTATTACGATTCTTGTTTGTGCGTGTGCCTCCTTTTGAAGTTCTTGTTCGGGTGTGTGTGCATTTCTGATGGGTGTCATCAGTCACGGCTCCAGTGCGTATCCAGCATCCCAAACTAGGTGACCGTGTGGGATGTCCCCATTGGCAAATCTCTGGTACAGCTGCGTCAGATGCCAGATGTTGGAATCATGATAGCTTCCAGGGCAGCCAGCACACACGTTCATTATTATGCCCTGAGCATCGCACACAACGTGGCAATTGATGGAGGGGAAGCCCTTGCGGTTGATGTAGACCCTACCCCGCTCACTGGGTGGTGCTTTGATGCGTATATGCATGCAGTCTATAGCACCCACTACCTCAGGGTATTCTGCTATTTGGTGGAACAGTTGCATATTGCTGGCCAACACCTCACGGGTGTTGTGGAAATATACATGCTCGCTGACATGGCATCCAGGAACTGGTGGAGTACCCTGGATGCTAATGCCTGTGAGATCCCCATCATATCCCCAGTTGGACTTTGGAAGGTACCTGTAGCTAGTATTCGTAGGCCTACATATACCTTTATATCCACTGGGATGGGTTCCCCTTTGTTGTGTGTGTGAGGCGTGGCTGGCACAGCTTCACAATTTGCTGTAGGAGGTCCCTGTCCACCCTATAGTGCTCCACTATCTCCAGCTCATGTAGCCCTTGGTAGGTTACCCTGGGTCTGTACACACTTCTCCGTCTCCTCACTGTGGGTTACTCGGCAGCATTCACATCCTCACCATCCTCAGCCTCTTCCACAAGTAGGTGTATGGTAGCTATTGCAGCCCCTAACATTTTGCAGTTGTGAGTGTTAAAAGTTCCCCGCTTGTTTACACCGGTGGTGTACAGTGTGGGAAAAACCGGAGGGGTAGGTGTTTGCATGGTTTATAGTAGTGTTCTGGGCTGGGCTGGTCTGCTGCCTGTGTAACTGGCTGGTTCTGATACATTTCATCTGCCAGCTAAGCTAGTACTCCTGGAGTACCTTCCTACTGCTGTTTTCCCTTCCCATTGCCTTCCTGTTTCAGCCCGTTTGCGCGCCGCGCAGACAGAGTGGTCAAATGTGTACACTGCTGCTATTTCCTGGTTTAACCTCTTTTTTCTTCCTGTACGACCTGGTGCGTGGTGTGCACACCCGCTTAGCTTTTGTAATGACTGCTAGGCAGGTTTAGACACACCCCATAGCTTAGCTGTATTATGCTAGGAGCAACCCCGAGCCACAGCGCTCCAATCCGCTTACAGTATGCCTGACACACACCCCCATGACGTCACCTACCGCCAAGGCTTGCTCCCAGCTATTCATACTCTTACACTGTTGGGACCTGCCTCACATCCTGGGGAAAACTGGGATTCACTATCCTTCCCCTCATTTGCATAGGATTACCTGCTAATGCATAGTTACACGTCTCACACTGAGCCTCCCCCCTTAGCAACCACTATTCACTGGCCAGGTTGTCTTCTGCCTGCCATTGACTTGCATGGCAGAATACTGATTTTAGTTAGACTGCTTAATTTAGGTGTGTTTTATTTTCCCCAAATCCCGTTTGCGCACCGCTGCCCTAAGCTTAAACAGCTGAGATCAGCTAATAGGAATTAAAAGTTGATTTTATTAATTTTTGCACATTTGCAATGCCAATTGCCTTATATTTGGCCATTGGCATGCTTACTATATGTTATGCAGCCTTTATTTGGGTCTGTCATGGCTCTGATTTGGATTTTGCCGACATCTACTCAGTTACTAACAGAGTACACTTCTGCAGATTGCACTAGTCCTGCACAGACAGTCGCAATCTTCCTGGATCGCAAATTCACCTCATTTGCATGGATTTCTCCTGCAAATGGGGGTGATTTGCATACAAGGGCTTCATCCGTGCAAGATTAGTGCAGGAGCGCCCGTGCATGCCCCTGCAGGCTGTTCCTGGATTGCACGGCAGACATATTGCCTGCTTGGGCTCCTGCACCGATCTTGCACGCCGTGCAAGCTTTTGAGAATCCGGGGAAAAGATTTCTACAATCTGAAAAATGAAACAGACTGAGAAATTGCATCCTGTCAACTCTGGGACTGGCAAATCCAAAAAGGTAGATCCGTTCTCCATGAAGTAAAGCAGAATGTGCCAGGCAGGAGCATTTAACCAGGATTCCCTGTAAATGAAATGGACTTTAATATTAAAGGAGTCGACATCTTTGTGCCAGAAAGTATCATCGGTTTTGTGGATCTCCCCAAAAACAGAGTAGACAGAGAATGCAGAATTAATCCACGGTGCTCGCCGAAGGCCAGAAGACTAAGCCTGGACCCTTTAAATTTGTTTTCATCACTTGACATGTTGCATGCCTTACCATACTTCCAGAAACCACTTAAATCAACTCAGTTAATGAGGTTTTTCTGACGTTCATGCCATACAATAAATTCTGTTTTACTAATTTGTGCTAACTCTACACCAAGTTAATAATTTATTTATTATATGCTAATAAAATATTATACAAAATTCTACTTGGTTAATGTTAGCCATTTTAATTTTGGTTTGACTGTAACCTAGAACAATAGAATTTTGAAAGAGAGGCAAATAAATGTTGAGCCAGCTTTTTCTCATATTAATTAATTAATTTATTTATTTAAATTTGTTGACCGGGAGTGTCCGACTGGACGTAGGTCCATTTTCAGCGGAGGCCCGGGGAGAAAAGCTCCACAGTTAAAATAAACAGACAGTATTTACATTGGATTACATAATGATTAACAATTTACATCGCAATTACTTACAACATATTTACAGATGAAGAACATAGTACATCAGTAGACAACTAGAATCTTTATCTGTGAAGTGCATACCAGACATTAACAAATGTTACAAACACATACACAGACAAAGCATTGGTTATTACAGTCCAACTGATTTGTTCTTTTCAAGGGCACTACAACAGCTTCTACAGACTATATTTAGAACCAGCGTAACAGTAGTTTAAACTGCTGGCACTTTTTCAGGCCTTTTAGACGTTCTCTTTATCAGCTCAAGTTACTGGTCCAAATTAATCACTGGTATCAAGGCCATTAACTAATTTTCCTGCTATCTTTTCTGATCAAATATTTTTTGGCCTTGTGTCCTCTCAAAAGAATGGAGTTCTCTATGGATTAATAATTAGCCTTCTGTTTTTCAACATCTTCAATAACAAAAAAGCATTGAACTTATCATTTTGCCCAGCAAATTCAAAATACCCATGGTCTAACCTTGATGCTTAGAGTCAAGTATGTAACCAAATAGGTCCACGTAGTCCTGGGCGTCTGAAGTCAATCAAAAGTCCTGTTTTATAAATTTAACAACCACAAAATTGTTGAAAAACCACTGTCAAAGTATATCAAAATAATTACTTCACAGTTTTTAGTGTTCTTTCTCTTGTTCCACTAATGGCTGCTCTCTTCAGATCTGCTAATACAGCAAACTTTCAGTTAACCAGCACACATGGGGATTGGTATTGGTAGATGCCAGATAATTGTAGTTTCTGGTTGCTTGAGAGTAACTATTACAAACAGGCTTGACTAATACTGTACCCTATACTATTTGTTTGTTTTGACTTGTTCTCAGGTTGGGTAGAGAGGGAATTTATTCTCATCTTCCTTTTTTTTTTTAAACTGAAACTCTAAAAATGTCGAGTATGTTTCTTTGGGGGGGAAACAAAGTATCACAAGACAATTGCACTGTATTTCTTTGACTTTTTTTTGCTGGTTGCTGAGAGTGCAGGTTACTTGAGTTCCGGTTAACTGAGAGTTTACTGTAATGCTAATAAAACAAAAGGTATGTTATTCACTGCTAACCAGTCCCAAATCAGCTCTGATAACATTCTGATTAGCTGGACACGGAAGCTCAGGTAATCACAATGGACAGCACCAATCTCCTCACTGCTCATACAATAACATCTAATCTTTATATTAATGAAAGTCACTAAAAAAAAACACCACCAGTTTGGTCTTTTATACAAACTGCAGATTTTCTTAACCTAACACACATATTACTACTACCTGATGTTACCACCAGTACAAATTCCTATATGCCTGTTCCATTTTTATCAATCTTATTTATGTATATATTTATTTTTACCCCCCACTACCTGCTGACCATCACACAGTCTTTTAGCAACTGAGCCCATTTATTCCCAGCCTCATGTGAAAAATAACCAGGGGGGGGGGGGTCATGATCCAGGCAGCCATCAGGGGTGGTTATAACTTTTTAAAATTTTTCTCCCTAGCCCTAACCTCATGCACATCCACCGAGGCAATGGGGAGAGAACATGCAACACAATGTCCATGGAGGATATCCCTTTTCTTCTGCAAAGGGTGTTTATCCAAGCAGCCCAGCCCCTCCACCTGTGGTACCAATGGTGGTTCTTTTCAGTCTGCACCAAGGAGACTGCACCATTCTGTGCGCCTCCAAGAGCATGCAAATCCTGCCCTCATCATGGGAGAAGCAAGCAAGCCATGCATCGTGTTTTTATCTCCCTGCCTCCTTGGTTCCTCTAGTATCAAAGTACTAACTGAACTGTGGTCACCTGGGACAGAGTGAGGGCACCATTCCTCTGGGCAACTGAGACAGGCTACTTTTGCCAAACTTCAAAATACTCATTTTGCTCGATTTGAAGAAAGCTCTAACCATTTTCTAATAAAACTTATCACTGCTTTGCTCTCTGGCATTTAAACTACCCAGAATGTACTCACTATGTCCTTACTCAACTGAATGGCAGAACAGCAAATCTTTTACACTCTCAGTAAGAATACAGCTACTCAGACCAATCACTAGCAGTATCTACCAATCAGAACCTTTAGATATGAATCAGTGTCTTGCTAGCACAGCAAAATCAAACAGTTATGGTAATTACCTGTTATACTATTTGTCAACAAGGTCTGGAACAAACATACTCTTAGAAGTCAAAAAAAGAAAGACAAACTGCAATCAAACTTATTCAAAACGCTATCCAATATTTTGCTTTCTCTCTAATAGTCCTGCAAGTGATATATAGGTATTTAATATCACTACCTCCAAATCCTCTTAACTTATCTAACAATAAATGCAATTTGTGTCCCTTTGTTCTTATATCCTATATGATCATCCACTACCACCTCCAATTCTTTCTTTTATCACTGCTCAGAGTATCATACTAGCAATACTTAACTAGTATTTTAGTGTCTTGCCTACTAATCTTACCTACTAATCTCATCACCACTCGTGATCATCTCACTCACTGCACCATCTTCCACTGTCCCTCTTTACACCTTCGTCTCCTTTTTGCTTTACTACCGCAACATCTCTCTATTCAAACATCCTCACTTTTCACTCTTCTTGCAACTTCTTGTACCTATATCTCTGTCCTTACACATCCATTTTGCTTTCTTCATTCCTGTATTCTGCCCTCTGCCATACTGGTAAAGATTACTGTTATGCAGGTATAGTACATAAATACACATACATGTTAAAACATTAATGTATGTAACTATAGGATCATTGTTTTCAAATATAAATTAGCTGCAACTGTTAGTTGCTACCACAAATACACAAATGGTCTTGTTAACAGCCTTGTTTTCCTATGTCATTTTTACTGCTTCTGTTGCATTTTTCCATTGTACACTTACACTGTAATTTCTCTTGATAACATGCATCATTTATGTCTTCATCTGTTAGACCTGTAGCCTCACAGCTGTCTCCGTGGAGAAATGGAGTCCTTACTACGAACCAAACAAGCTGAGATTGACTGGTGACTTAGGCACTGAAGGAGCTGACAAGGGAGGGGTGGAAAGAAAGCTTTTGCTAGCTCACCCACGATGGGAGTGAGAGATTTCTGTCTGTGATGAGACACATCCCCAGTGATAGGGACTGGAAACCAAAGGTAATCCAGAAGGCATAAGGTCTGGTGTCCCACCTGTGATCCAGAGGGTGATAGGATTAACTAGAAGCAGAGTAAAAAGGGTCAGTCTAGATAAAAATCACTTTAGTTAGCAGATCAAGGAGACTCTCTCCGATGCCCTCCCTGTAGGAAGAATAATTTAAAACAAGAACACTCATCCAGCTACCTACATAACTGAATAAGCTACTTGAAACTTCAAAAAGGAGTCCTTATTTCTCTTTACCTGGACTAATCATCTGGACTTTGTTTCACTAAAAGGGGCTGTGGATATGTTGGAATCATGGGAGAGATCATTGGTAAAAGTACTGTATCCGGGAGCAGGGTGGGTGGGTAGATACCATATGCAGTGATGTCACTAGCTTCACCCATTTAGACGATACAAAAAAACACTCCTTAATATGCACAGCCAATGTATGCAACATTGCAGGCTGCACCACTCCACTCCCCCTGCCCAAGCTGGTATTGATGTAGTCCCACACACAGGGAATACTACTGGGAACAGTAAGGAAAAATGGTGCAGTGGAGCAGCTGCTGGTAAGCTGGGAGCAAGCAAATGAGAGAAAGTAAAGAACTGCATGTTTACTCCTTGGGCCTCTGATGAAAATGGGTCCTGCTCAGTCGCCCTATTTCAGTCGACAAAATAAGTTAAATAAATAAAACAAACAAATCTTTATCTTTTACTGTATCGTTTTAGATTGAGATCAGCATGACAGCCGTTTGAAAATTAATTTAAAGGACAACTCCACATTTAGATGGTACTTTTCTCTCTATAACACTTAATGTAGTTTAGTGCTCAACCCCCTCCCTTAGTACCACTCTTTTGTTTTTAACTTCCACTTGTTTCCTTATCACAGATCGTGAAGTTCCCACCGCTTTTGTCATACTGAAATCCTACAGTGTTTTAGAAAGCAATTTGTCTCAGTCAGCACTACCTAGGTTGGACAGAAGAGATTTTGTACTTTTTAGTGCTGATTGCCAGCCGCCATTTTGTATCCTGAAGCTGTCTAGCGGAGTTCAGTAAAATGTTGTTAACATGCAAAGGGAAAATGTTTTCCCAAGAGTTAGTTGTTGGAGACATTTTAGAAGAAAAGAGATGAGTTATACTGCAACATTACATTAACAACCTTGTAAATCCACTCATTTTTGTCAGTATAATGTTCCCATTACCTATTTAACTACAAAACAAAACACAATATAAAACCACCAGGCAGATGCCATTTCTCTCAGATACACTCTGAAATAGCAAATTTCAGTCACTCAAGACACTGCACAGATGACAATGTACACATCTTGCACAGCTGCGAAGGACGGAGGATCTGAATTTTTAAAGAACTAACAACTCTGAATATTTAACAGACCCTTGCTTTTTCATCTTTTTTGTACTGAAGAAAATGTAACTGAACCATGAAAAGTTTTAAAAGTTAAACATAAGCAGAAATCAGACATGATACCTAAACAAAACCACTGACTCCGCATTGATATACCATCAGAAAAGCCAGTGACTCAGAGCACTAACACTGTAACTAAACACGAGAGAAAAACTAATTTATAATATCCAGGCCATTTCATGCTGTAGTGACCAAACGTCCATTCGAGAGATGCAAAAAAAGACAACAAAATTATGTTATTGTGGCGGTTCTCATGACAGTCATTTCAGATACAAGAAATTCAGCTATAATAAACACAGAGTGATACTAATGCATTAATGCTGCAAAGAATATCAAGACATGAGCAACAATGAAAATACTTGCATATGTTTTTTAGGGTAGAGTGCTCCTTTAAGTCTTACTTCTCAGAAAAATATTATATTATACACACATTATATATATATATATATATATATATATATATATTCACACATATATATATATATATATATATATATATATATATATATATATTTATATAGATACATAGTTTTATATAGAGATTAAATACATATATATATATATATATATATATATATATATATATATATACACACACATACACACATGCACACATGTATGTGTGTATATATATATATATATATATATATATATATATATATATATATATATATGTATATATAGCTATATAGGTATATATGTGTGTGTGTGTGTGTGTGTGTGTGTATATATATATATATATATATATATATATATATATATATATATATATATATATATATATATATATATATATATATATATATATATATATATATAGATTATATATGTATAGATTAAATATATATGTATATACACACATACGTAAAGATTAAACACACACATATATATATATACATATATATATATATATACATATATATATATATATATATATATATATATATATATATACACACACACACACACGTATATAGATTACATATGTATAGATTAAATATATATGTATATACACACACACACACACACACACACACACACATATATATATATATATATAGATTACATATACAGATTAAATATGTATGTATATACACACACACATACGTATAAACACACACATATTTATATATATATATATACATATATATATATATATATATACACACACACACACATTATATACATATATATATATATATATATATATATATATATATATATATATATATATATATATATATATATATATATACATATATATATATATATATATATATATCTATACACACACACACACACACACATATATATATATATATATATATATATATATATATATATAAAATAAATATTTACATGTAAATATGTGTATATACATCTAAAGAACAGAGGGCATTGATTCCTGGATATCTTGGATTGGGCAGTGAGCATTTGTGTGGGACCTTCCTGCTGATCGGTCTGGTTACTATTCGAGCCATCTACCAGGATAAGGCAACAGTAAAAATCCAAAACAGAACAAAAAACCAGTAAAACAAACCAGGACGAACCAAATCAACTGTAGAACACTGGTTTAATAATGCTAGTTAAAATTTGTAACACAAGAGTACTTAGCGCTTTCATGGGCATCATCAGAGTACAAACACTATCACAGCAAATTCCATTTAAATAGAAGCAGCAATTACTAATTAATTAATCAATCAAACCATAACTAATACAAAACAATTGTAATTAACTTGATTTAGCATTCATTTATATATACAAAATTCATTGTAGTCCCTAAAGAAAATTGCTTTAAAAGGACTGTCTGCATCAATGGTTGCATTGTAAGACAAAAATGTGTATGTATATAGTGTATATAACAAATACATATGATAAATAACTCTATGAAGTAATTAAAAAATAATTAAAAAACTTTGGCACAATTATTAAAATATTAAAATAATAATGTAAAAATATACAAACAATTTTAGTTTAAAATGGGCCATTAAATGCTTATGATAAATAAATAAAATGTAATTAAATAAATTGTGATTTATGTTTGCGTATACTGGCTATAGAAATGTAGTCGTTGATACCTGGGTGAATATTTGCATTAAGTCTTAGTTGCCATCGACATTCTTTAACTTTTAATAATGTCTTTTCATCCCCTCCTTTGTTGTTATTGTAGGGTATTCTATCTATCACAAAGAATAGGAACCTTTTAAACTTGTCGCATCTTGTGCTGTGTGTATAAAGTGCACTAGTGTCTTTTTTTCTTTTTGATATCCCTAACATGTTCTCCTATTCGGTCTTTAAGCTTTCTGACAGTTTTCCCTACGTAGTATGCTGGGCATGTTGAACAGGTAGCAAGATATACTACCATTTTAGTATTGCAGCTGCAATAGCCCAGGCATCTAATAGTTTTTTCCAAAGTTACAAACTACTACGTATGGACCGTCATTAATATATTTACATGTATGGCATGTACCACATTTGCCCATCTTGGACTTTAGGTAGATATTCTTACTGTGTGTTGCTTCAAAATACTCCTTTAAATTCATGCCTCTACTATAGGTAATTTTAGGCCATAAACCCAGAATATCAATACATTCATCATTATTCATAAATACACTAGCCCAACTTTCTCGTACAGCATTAACTATTTTCATAGATATATAATTAAAGGGAATAACTAAAGCACCATTTCCAATTATTGGTCTATTCTCACAAGTAGCATTTGTAATACCAAACTTAATAATCGGTTGATAGATGTGCTGTCTTTTAATCCGTATCTCAGCACTTGTTTTGTCAATCAATTCCTTTGGGTATCCTCTGTCTAAAAACATACAAGACAATATTTCTATTTCATCACAAAAAACCCTGTCGTCATTGATAATTCTTGAGAGCCTAACCATCTGTCCTTTGATTAAATTCTTCTTTTGATGGTAAGGGTGACAACTATCAAAGTGTAAAAAAGAATTAGAATGTGTTTTTTTCCGAAAAATGTTGGTTTCTAACCTATCATTGTTTTTATACAATAGTATGTCTAGGTATTCACAGTAGTTGTCAACTATCTTACTAGTAAAACAAAAAACTAGATGTAGTGTTAAGAAATGATTCAAATTCAACAAATCTTTTTCGGATTCCTTTCCAAAAAATCAAGATATCGTCCAGGAACCTCAGATAGAGAACATCATCATCCCAAAAACAAGAGGTAAACACCGTTTGACTATTAGATGCCCGGGATATTGCAACTGCAATACTAAAATGGTAGTATATCTTGCTACCTGTTCAACATGCCCAGCATACTACGTAGGGAAAACTGTCAGAAAGCTTAAAGACCGAATAGGAGAACATGTTAGGGATATCAAAAAGAAAAAAAGACACTAGTGCACTTTATACACACAGCACAAGATGTGACAATTTTAAAAGGTTCCTATTCTTTGTGATAGATAGAATACCCTACAATAACAACAAAGGAGGGGATGAAAAGACATTATTAGAAGTTAAAGAATGTCTATGGCAACTAAGACTTAATGCAAATATTCAACCAGATATCAACGACTACATTTCTATAGCCAGTATACTCAAAAATAAATCACAATTTATTTAATTACATTTTATTTATTTATCATAAGTATTTAATGGCCCATTTTAAACTAAAATTGTTTGTATATTTTTACATTATTATTTTAATATTTTAATAATTGTGCCAAAGTTTTTTAATTATTTTTTAATTACTTCATAGAGTTATTTATCATATGTATTTGTTATATACACTATATACATACACATTTTTGCCTTACAATACAGCCATTGATGCAGACAGTCCTTTTAAAGCAATTTTCTTTAGGGACTACAATGAGTTTTGTATATATAAATGAATGCTAAATCAAGTTAATTACAATTGTTTTGTATTAGCTATGGTTTGATTAATTAATTAATTACTAATTGCTGCTTCTATTTAAATGGAATTTGCTGCGATAGTGTTTGTACTCTGATGATGCCCATTATATTCTATGGGTGAAAGCGCTAAGTACTCTTGTGTTACAAATTTTAACTAGCATTATTAAACCAGTGTTCTACAGTTGATAAGGCAACAGTAAGTCTACAATGGGACAATACTATTAATCACCAAAGAGCCATTAACCTGCGTCTCATCCTGGAACTGGTGTTACTGTTTTGCTTCTGGTGAAAGAAGAAGCAAAGGAGCATTGTATCCCAGCAGCATGAAGCTGTTGTGAGACCAATACTAGCAGCCAGGTAATACCCAATTAGGAAAATTTCCACTAATCATCATTCCTAACAAAGCTCTTTCTTTTCAGCAAGTACTGCTTGATTAGTTGTTGTCTAACCCAACTTCAGAATATCTCCCTAAATATTTTATCCATAAATCATCAGGGTCTACTTTAGTAGTTTCCCCTCAAGCGTTTAGCAGTGCCCTGTGTAGACCCAGGCACTCTGAGATGACATTTTTCCCTATAAAAACACCCCTGCAATTTCACCAGTACCTAGCTGCACACAGTGCAAATCATTTGCAGTGACAAGCACTGCCCCCAGAGTTGCAAATCAGATATCCCTGACACTATTTGATATTCTCACCTCTTCTTCTTATTTTGGCTTGTCCCGTTAGGGGTTGCCACAGCAGATCATCCGTTTCCATTTCTTCCTGTCCTCTGCATCTTGCTCCGTCACACCAACCACCTGCATGTCCTCTCTCGCCGCATCCATAAACCTTATCTTAAGCCTTCCAATTTTCCTGTTATCTGGCAGCTTCATCCTTCGCATCTTTTTCTCAATATACTCTGCATCCCTCCTCAGCACATGTCCAAACCAACGTAATCTTGCCTCTCTGGCTTCGTCTCCAAACCTTCCAACCTGGGCTGACCCTCTAATATACTTATTCCTAATCCTGTCCAATCTCTTCACACCCAGTGCAAATCTTAACATCTTTAATTCTCCCACATCCAGCTCTGACTCCTATCTTTTTGTGAATGCCACTGTCTCCAACCCATATAACATAGCTGGTCTCACTACCCTCTTGCAGACCTTCCCTTTCACTCTTCCTGGTACTCGTCTGTCACAAATCACTCCTGACACTCTTCTCCACCCAATCCATCCTGCCTGCACTCTCTTCTTCACCTCTCTTCCACACTCACCATTACTCTGAACTGTTGATCCCGAGTATTTAAAATCATCCACTTTCGCCACCTCTACTCCCTGCATCCTCACCATTCCTCTATCCTCCCTCTCATTCACATATTCTGTCTTAGTCCTGCTGACCTTCATTCCTCTTCTCTCTAGAGCATATCTCCATCTCTCCAGGGTCTCCTCCACCTGTTCCTTACTCTCATTACAGATCACGTCATCTGCAAACATCATAGTCCACAGGGACTCCTGTCTGATCTCGTCTGTCAGCCTGTCCATCACCACTGCAAATAAGAAAGGGCTCAGAGCTGATCCTTGATGTAATCCCACCTCCACCTTAAATGCATCCGTCACTCCCACCGCAGACCTCACTGCTGCCACACTACCCTCGTACATATCCTGTACCACTCTTACATACTTCTCTGACACTCCCAACTTCCTCATACAATACCACAACTCCTTTCTAGGCACCCTGTCATATGCTTTCTCTAAGTCCACAAAGACACAATGCAACTCCTTCTGACCTTCTCTGTACTTTTCCATCAACACTCTCAGAGCAAACATCGCATCTGTAGTGCTCTTTCCTGGCATGAAACCATACTGCTGATCACTAATCATCACCTCCCTTCTTAACCTTGCTTCCACTACTCTTTCCCAAAACTTCATGCTGTGACTCATCAATTTAATCTCTCTGTAGTTACTACAGCTCTGCACATCACCCTTATTCTTAAAAATCGGTACCAATACACTTTCTTCATTCCTCAGGCATCCACTCACTTTCCAAGATTTCGTTAAACAATCTAATTAAAAACACCACTGCCATTTCACCTAAACACCTCCATGCTTCCACAGGTATGTCATCTGGACCAACAGCCTTTCCATTCTTCATCCTCTTCATAGCTACCCTTACTTCCTCCTTGCTAATCTACTGCACTTCATGATTCACTATCCGCACATCATCCAACCTTCTCTCCCTCTCATTCTCTTCATTCATCAGCCCCTCAAAGTACTCTTTCCATCTGCTCAACACACTCTCCTCGCTTGTGAGTACGTTTCCCTCATTATGCTTTATCACCCTTACCTGCTGCACATCTTTACTAGCTCGGTCTCTCTGTCTAGCCAATCAGTATAGGTCCATTTCTCCCTCCTTAGTGTCCAACCTTTCATACGCCTTATCCTTAGCTTTCGCCACCTCTCTCTTTGCCATGCACCTCATCTCTTTATACTCCTGTCTACTTCATCTCTCTCTGACAATCCCACTTCTTCATCGCCAACCTCTTTCTCTGTATACTCTCCTGTACTTCCTCATTCCACCACCAGGTCTCCTTGTCCTCTTTCCTCTTTCCAGATGTCACACCAAGCACCTTTCTAGCCATCTCCCTTACTAGCCCTGTTGTAATTACCCAGCTATTTGCTAACTCTTCACTGCCACCCAGTGCCCGTCTTAACTCTTCCCGGAACTCCACTGCCACCCAGTGCCTGTCTTAACTCCTCCCTGAACTCCACCTCACAATTACCCTTTTTCAATTTCCACCATTTGATCCTTGGTGCTGCCCTCACACTCCTCCTCTTCTTGATCACCAATGTCATCCTACAAACCACCATCCTATGCTGCCCAACTACACTTTCCCCTGCCACCACTTTACAGTCTCCAATCTCCTTCAGACTGACCCTTCTACACAAGATATAATCCACCAATGTGCATCTCCCTCTACTCTTGTATGTCACTTTGTGCTCCTCCCTCTTGTTAAAATACATATTCACCACAGCCATGTCCATCCTTTTCGCAAAATCCACTACCATATTCTCACCACAGCCGTCTAATTAATAAAAAGGTCCTGCTGCCATAGATATGAACTTTCCCACTATCTCAATTACCAGCTTCATGGATATGGGCATCCTGAGGCAATGGAGAAATTGCCTCATGTTTACTGACAACCAGCTAATTCTCAAACAAACTGTTAAGATATGTGAGGAGGCAAAGTTCTCAAATAAAACCATAAATCAGGTTGCCCATAGTGGACAAGCTACTCCCATCACACACACATTACAAAGCAGACACACAGACCCACATATACTGAGGTACGTAAATGTAACCTTCCTATACCCCAGAAGACCTACTAGATGTGGTACACATAACAAAGCCCTCAGCAGCTCCAAATGCACTCTTTCAAAACAAAACACACATCAACACATATAGCCACATCTCATGGAGCCTCTACTTCTAAGCCAGGAAGGCAAGCTAACACCCAATCCAACAATCTGGTCATTGCAGACTCTTAAGTCACAATACGTTGTTTATTTGGGGATAGGATATATCACATTATGCTCGCACACAGGTCACTGGACCAAAGGTACCAAAAGGACTCAGTCATAGTCCATGGGGATGTAAATGACCTGAGACATTCCTCCCTAGACTATATGAAGACAGCCATCTTGGAGCTCTTGGAATACGTGTCCAAGGCTGGTACGAGTCTAGAACTGAGCAGCATTTTACATTCTCCAAGGATGATGCCACAATAGGAAAATGACAGACTTTAATAATTGGCTTAGTCTCTGGTGTCATTCTAAGGGGATGCAATATTTGTCAGCATGGAAGACATAGTCAGACCACACTGCTTTGCCAAGGGATGGTCTACAACTCTCCCATCTAGGCTTTTGAATATTACCTAAAACACTTTCCTCCCCCACAGAGCAATTTTTTTAGGCAATGCCAAACAAAGTACTTCTGATAAAGCAAATCAAAACTAAGAAAATCTAAAGCCGATACTGCTCAATGCTAGGAGTCTAAACAAGAAGCTCCATTCCCTACAAGCTGTCCTCAACCTAAAGAATGCTGACATCTGTGCAGTCATTGAGATATGATTTAAAGCCATGAACAGCACACCAGCCGTGCAAGGCTATAAAGCCTTTCACACATTTAGACCAGCTACTACACAGAGAGGGACTAACAATGGAGGTGTCCCAAATTACATCAAAAATACATATACCTCAAGGCTGGTCAAACAGGACAATGCACAGGAGTTTCTCCAAGTTCAAATCATTGTAGGCAAAATTCTACTCCACTTCCTAAAAAGCTATAGGTCTCCCTTTATGACCCAGTAAATCCATAACATGTATTTAAGCTCACTGAAAACACTCACCATCCAACCGCAATACTATATTCATGGGCAACATTAACTATCCCACTAATAACTGGGAATCAAATATGACACCAAATGTGCAGGCAGAGACATATTCCTGGGTTTATGAACACAAACTCAATGGACCAGATTGTCAATACACCAACCATAGGAGCAAACATACTGGATCTGGTCCTCACTAACATGGAGAGCACTGCACACCCCTAGTGTGATGCCTCTGGTAAGGGCAGACCACAAAACGGTCTCCTTTGAAATGCGAACAAAATGCAGTACCCCAGCTAACCCTGGAATGTTCAGGAACTATTCTCTGGCTAACTTCCTACTACAAAGTGATAACCTGGCAAAATTTCAAGTCTCCATAAACTCTAAGAACACTGCCACCTACACAGAATTGCTCACAGAAACCCTATACAAGTATATCAGTACCTGCATACAGACAGCTGCACCCACCAGGAATAAGTATAGAATTAATTCAAAAACTGAGCCATCCTGGTGGAATCACATTAATAGGCTGTATAACAGAAGGAAGAAAATCATAGCAAAATTAGGAGGGGTAGCAACCTACAGGATAAAAGCACTCTCAAAGTAAACAATTCAAGGGACAAAAAGTCTACCAAAGCCAAATCTGAGGTAAATTCAGCCACCCAGGTCAAGGACAACCACAAAGCACTCTTTAGCTATGTCTGCAATCTCAAAGGAAATACACAATTATGTTCAGAGCTCATTGCTAATGCTGACAACTATATTGAGCCAGAAGATACAACAAACCTACTCTCACTCCCTCAACATCCCTTCAGGAAATACCATGAAATACAACTCCCCCTACTATCACTAGGGAAACAGGTCCTCAATGCTCTCTCTAAGAGCAACACTACATCAATGGGCCCAAACATATCCCAGGATGCCTTTTAAATAGCATGACATATGACCGATCAGGCCCTCTGGAATTTCTATTTAACCACATCCTCCAAACAGGCTTCAAGCCTCATGAATGGAGAACAACAACAGTCATCCCTATGCACAAAGGTGGGCCAACTACAGACCCTGGAAATGTACAGATCAATAAGTCTCACTACTCTCATATGTAAAGCCATGGAAAGAATGATCGTAGAAATGATCAGTAATGACATAGAAAATATTCAGACACTATACCCAAGCTAATTTGGTTTTGTCAGGGCCAGGTCTTGCCTACTTAACCTGCTGGACCTCTTTGAGAAGGTCACAGAGGTGATGCAAGAGGGCAAAATGGTTTACACTGCCTACCTCGACCAGGCCAACACATTTGATACAATACGCCACTCAGGCACTGCTGAGATTCTTAAGAGGTTAGGTATAAACCCTTATGTCACCCGGTGGATAGCCAGCTGGCTCACATACAGGACCTAGGTTGTTAGAATTAGGAAGTCCACTTCTACAAAGAAGCCAGTCATAAGTACAGTCCCTCAGGAATCGGTCTTGGGATGGCTCCTTTCTGGCATTTATTTCTTTGATGTGAAGCCCAATATCAAGGGCCTCTGGGTGACCAAATTTACAAGTGACATCAAACTAGGAGCAGTCATAAAATCCTCTACCAATACTAATGTTCTCCTGGAAGGGCTGACACAAATAATTTCTGGCCTAAAGCTACAGGATACCAGTAACCTTTGGGAAGTCATCAACCCCAATAACTATCATACTGACAAACCTTTGATCATCACGTGTCTGCAGTATTGAGGAAATCAATCTATGTATGCAGCTTATAAACAAAGTTATAACATCTAGGTCCAAGAAAGTCATTGTTCTACTGTATTGGGCATTATCAGACCTATCATTAAGTACAATGTCCCATCTGGTATTTACCTAACAAAGCACATCCAACAACTGGAATGTCCGCAGAGGTTCATCTCTAAATGAATACAGGGCATTAGTAACATGTTCTATGCAGATTGCCTCAAAGCCCTATCTCTGTATTCTGTCTTCTACAGGCAGTTGAAGGGAGTTCTTTGCCTAGCATACAAGGTATTAAATTGGACGACACCATAATGGATCTCCTGCATATCCACAAAACAAATAGCCCCAGAATTACTCATGTGAAAGACTTAAACCTTGCCTGTGGTATAAACAGAACCTGCTGGAGAGACGGGTATGTATCCAGAGACTACCCCCTTCTCTGGAACAGGCTCCCCTTCCATGTGAAGCAAAATTCCTCCCTAACTCTATTCAAATTTGTACAACTGTATGGAATCAGAAAATTCATCCCTGGTTTGGCACCTATGTCTCTTATGGACACAGGCAGCCTGTAAATGGTTTATCTCCAAGGCCCCTGCTTACACTTATCAACTGTACCAGAACTTCTCAGAGATTTAAGATGCATGACTAAGCTTAAAAAGGTCCTAGTGGTTGTTAGCCTAGTGCACACCTACAAACCTATACATACAAAGTTGTTGACAAGTCTCACACTGCTAATACCTATTGTTTTTTGTAAACTGCAAACTGCAGTATGGGTAATGTTCTACCCTTATTACTTCTACTTTCAGTTGCCCTTATGCAACTTATACTGCCTGTTGTTCACAAAAAAAAAATAAAACATTCTCGATCATTTATGTATAAAGCATTAGTGAAACTAATGCCAAACAACTAATTTTGCATTAGTTTTTACTACTGTAATGATACCATATACAATTAACTATAGATTGGAATACAATTCATTCACTGTAAACCCCGATTTAAAAAAAAATTAAAGAAATAAAATGTCTATCATACTGGATTCACATGGATAAAATCAAAAAAGTAATTAACTGACATGCACACAGGATTCCTTCATGCTTAATACACACTAAGCACTACTGCAATCATTAGGTAGAATCCATATAAACACATATCATATATCGGTGTGAATTCCTTATTCCAATGTAGTACAGAACAGTACAACTCAGTTTACGGGATTAACTTAGTTTTGTTCTACACAATAATGTAACACAGAGCAAAATGCCACTAAGCCTTACACCAAGATACACTTGTACTCCAAAAAATTCTTGATGGAAACACAACACAAAGGACTGAGGCTAGCTGTGCACCACAGATTCATGGTACAGAGACATGCTGTGTGGCTGCAATCAGCTCAGAGCTCCCTGTCTACCAAGAATATGCTTGTGACCAGTTGTGGATTGCGTATACTTTGGCCAGTTTTCCAACCATGCCTCCAGCACATGCTTATTAGGATCACATATAAAAGGTCATGTGATCTTAATTTTATCTTTAAATACAGATTAGGATTTATGTTGTCTGCTAAATGTCTTGTCTATAATTTTTGACACAAAAGCATTGAGCAAGAATTTTCAGTATTTGCTGAGTTGGTGGAGTTTTTTTTTCCATTTTCATCATGCATAACTCCACATGTTCTTTCAGATTCACTATTTGACTGTTTTAAATGTATGTTTATCTACCAGATTGCCTTCAATTATATTTATTGTTTAAAAATGTACTGTAATATATTTTTAATAAAGCAAAATTTGTGCGTTTAAAATTGGTAGCCTTGGACATATTTCCAGCAAGAAATTAAACAATTTACTGAGCAATAATACCAAAAATACCCATTTCAGAACATTCCAACCATAATATACCAGCAGGATGGCTGTTATTATAATCATGTGCAAATTTTAAATGCTAGCTTCTGATAAAAATGGCCACAGGAAAACTATTTCAAACCGCTTAATACAATCATCTTGCAAAAAGACCATTTACTATTAACTTCATAATGGCAGCAAGGTCAGTCACTTTCATCTACAGACAGTCCCCATACCAGGCTACAGTATCCACTCTGTTGACTATTATTTTTTTCCACAATCAGACATAATGGCTATATTAACATATTTCAAGTTTTGTTTCACACAGTACCATGGTAAAGCATTCTAACTTACTTCTCACTTATGCACACTAGTCCTGCAAAGCCCGATTAATGACAGATTAAAATGTGAAAATGACTAGATGAAAAGCTACTTTCATCCACAGACAGCCCTCCCCTCCCACTTTGTAGTTATAGACACTTTGGTAAGGACACCTCGCTCAAGCATTTGTATTGTTTCACACAAGCTTATAGTAACCAGTGCAGCCACAACAAAGTATTTCAACTTAACTTTACAAAAAGAAAATCACACTACTCCTGCAAATCCAGATTTACGATTGTTTAAAATGAGCAGATGACAAGAGTATATGGAACTTTTACCAACAGACAGCTCCTCCCACAGCAGTTATAGTCACTTTGTTGACAGTGTACATCTGACATCAGACTGCAAAAAACATTAATGACAACAATAAATGTGTTTCATCTTTGCTGCATGCAGTGTAGTCACAATAAAGTATACATCAGGAATAAAAATGAGCGAGCAAATGTCTAAATCAGGAACAGTTTTTAAATATACTTTAAATTCACTTATGAAGTTAAGAGCGTAACAAGTTTTGCATCAACATGCATTTTGTAAAAATAAGAAGCATGAAACTTTAATGTCTGTTATTACTGACAGACTTCAATCCCTAGTGATTTACCAAAAAAAAAAAAAAAAAAAAAAAAAAATCAAAAATTTTATGTGGGATGGAAAAATATGAGGCAAAATCATGGATGATCAATAAAATCAGGAGTAGATGAGAGGTATGATACAGACTTGATTCACAAAATTTATTAGTCCTGCAAAGCCTAGTTAATAATCACACAATGGCAGTCAATTATTTTCATACAAACATAGTGCACACACTTGAAAAAAAATGCATCTTTAACAAATGCAGACAGCAGCAAAATATTTCATGATGTGTCTTGAAAGTGAGCCAAACTGCACTAGAACACCTTTCGTGTAATTTTTGTGACACTTAGAACAACATTCCGATTATCAGGCATGACAGAAATATTTTTTTTCCTTTGTAGGCTTGTCTGTTGTTCCTTTGTGATTGTTCACATCATAATCACAAAAGCATTCAGGTAAGGAAACAAGAATGCAGAGTGGCTTAAAGATTGCAGTAGTACTGCCCAACAACACAGTGTGCTACACATAGCTATCTTTCTGCTTCAGGACTTAGCAACGGAGAATCCCACAAGTGAGGAGATCTAAGCACAGTCTAAATCTGATGAAAGCATGTTATACAAAAATGTTGTGCTGACGTTGTGTGACACTCAGTGATGTAGGGTTGGTTCACAAGATATTAACTTAAAAAGGATACACGTTTATTTCTAAAGTGGATTAATGGCAAGCAATGGTCTCAAGAGCTAACTCCCAACTTATGAACGGGTCAAAGTCTAGCAAAGCAATCAGGGGAATAAATGCTGGCACTATACAAAAGTTTTCCATTCTTACCCATATCTTTATCACGTTATTAAAGACGATTCACCTTCAGAGGACTGCAACTGATCCTTGCAAAAAGTACAGTTTTGTACCAACCATAAATGTAGATGTTCGAAGATCCACATTGCTGCAGTCCTTACACTTGGGTAGTCCGCTGTCCTCGGTCGGCCCGAATATCAAAGTATAAGGCTGACGTCGGTCAAGGCGCATTTGACTGACATCAGGACGTCAGGGTACAAATGCGCATGTCCGACGTCATATCCTCAGTCTTTTCTTGCCCCAGATATCAGAAGACCCTAAAAAGAAAGGTCAAAACCAAAAGACAGCAAACAACCAACCAACCAACCACCCTAGCACTAAAAATATGTACAATATATACAAGATACACCATATTGACAACCCAACCCACACAACCGCCTCTAACTACAGAGGGGAAGGAGGGAGGGTAAATTGGACTGCAGCAATGTGGATCTTCGAACATCTACATTTATGGTAGGTACAAAACTGTACTATGTTCTTCATCTCACATTGCTGCAGTCCTTACACTTGGGTAGAATCCCAAAGCAGAGGTAAGGGAGGATGGCAAAACTATAAGGAAGCAGGAGCTGCCAAAATGCCCTGCAAAATAGCAGTGGCAAAACCAGCCCTAGATTTAGAATAAAGTGGAAGGTGATAATGCCTAGAGAAAGTATGCACTGAACTCCAAGTGGCTGCCTCCAAAATATCTTTAGTTGCCACCCCCCTCAAAAAAGCTGTTGAAGTGGCAGTAGCCCTAGTGGAATGAGGCCTAATCCCAGCTGGAATCTCCTTGCCATGATGGGAATAACAGAAAGCAATGCAAAACCCAATCCACTTAGAAATAGTTTGTTTTGACACAGGCTTGCCCTGAGAACTCAAAGCAAAAGAAACAAATAACTGCTGAGACTGCCTGAACCCTTTCGTTCTGTCCAAATAATATCGCAACTGCCTGTGTACATCTAAAGTGTGCAAAATCTTTTCCCCTTTATTTTGGGGATTTGCATAAAATGTAGGCAAATGAATAGTTTGGTTTAAAGCCACACTAGAAACCACTTTAGGCATAAAGGAAGGATTAGTACGTAAAGATACCCTATCCTTATGGAAAATTAAGAAAGGCTCAACCACCATAAGGGCCTGCAACTCAGAAACCCTTCTTGCAGAGGTAATAGCCAACAAAAAAGCAGTCTTCCATGATAAAAACTTTAATTCAGTAGTAGCTGCAGGCTCAAAAGGTTGTAGAGTGAGTTTCTCCAACACAAAATTGAGATCCCAAGCAGGAGTAGGAGCTCTTCGTGGGGGTCTTATATTATTTGCCCCTCTAAGAAATTGCTTGAACAAAGGATGAGAAAACAATGGTGGGTCACAATCATAGTGAGCCGAAATTGCTGCAGCATGAACCTTAATAGAAGAGAAGGACAAACCTTTGTCCAGTAACTCAGTAAGATATTGAAGAGCCATGCTTAAATTAGGCTCAGAAACATCAAAATCCTTTGCTGCACTCCAAAATAAAAATCTCTTCCATTTATCTGCGTACACTTTCCTTGTACTAGGCCTTCTAGCTTCCAAAATAACATTCAAAACTTGCTGTGGAAGTGGAGGCCCACTATGGTTCAAAACAGAATATGCCAGGCTGTTAGGTGCAGAGAGTGAAGCTTGACATTGAGCAAATGACTGTCCTCCTGAGACAACAGGTGTGGAATCGAAGGCAAAGGCCATGGAGGCTTCCGTACCAGGCTTCTCAGTAATGGGTACCAATGCTGTCGAGGCCAATCTGGAGCTATCAAAATCATCCTTGGCTTGTCTTGTCTGACCTTTAGTAGTACCTTTGGGAGGAGAGGCAGAGGCGGAAAGGCATACACATGAAGATTGCTCCAATTGAAAGAAAGAGCATCCACTTTCCAAGCTGTGGGATGAAACCTTTTTGTGCAAAACTTTGGCAGCTGGTGCTTTAGTGGAGAAGCGAACAGATCTATGTCTGGAGTTCCCCATGACACTGTCAATTTCTGAAATACATGAGGATCCAATTTCCACTCGTGGGGATCCATAATTTGTCTGCTCAACACATCTGCTAAGGAGTTCTGTGCTCCCGGCAGAAACCTTGCCTGAAGATTTAGCTGTAAACTGAGAGCAGTCTCCCACAAAATCATTGCTTGCCTGCATAGAGGATAAGAATGTGTTCCGCCTTGCTTGTTGATGTACCACATGACAGTTGTGTTGTCTGTTAGAATCAACACCTGCCCTGGAAGAAGTAAATCCTTGAAAGCTATTAATGCAAACTGGACTGCTAACATCTCCTTCAGGTTGATATGTAGATGCTGTAGTCTGGCAGGCCACTTGTCTTGTATCCACTTTCCATTCAGATGAGCTCCCCAAGCTTTGTCTGAGGCATCTGTCGTTAGAATCTGACTAGCCTCTGGCCGGGTCACAGAGAGTCCTTTGTTTAGGTGACATTCCTGAGCCCACCACAACAATTCCTTTTGAATGCAAGGTATTATTTGAATGACAGTGTCCAGATCCTGGCAGTGCTGTGTCCATACATTTTTGAGATACCATTGTAACTTCCTCATATGCAGTTTGGCATTGGGAAGCACCAGAATACAAGATGCCATGAACCCCAAGGCTTGAAGGACTGTCCTTGCAGTCAGCCTGGACTGATGAGACAATTGATGAAAGTAAAGGGAAAGATTCTTTTGTTTGTCCGGGGTCAAAAGGCCATCTGGGATGCTGTATTCAGTCTTACACCCAGAAAGCACATGTCCTGAGAGGGTACTAGACTGGACTTTATTTCGTTCACAGAATACCCCAGGCATCTTAGCACTGCTATCACATATTCCAAATGATGAAGAAGCTCGTCCCTTCCTTGAGCCAGAATCAGGCAATCGTCCAAATAAGGATAGATCTGTATTCCTTTTAGCCTGAGGAAAGCTATCACTGGAGCCAGAACTTTCGTGAATATTCTGGGCAGTAGATAAGCCAAAGGGCAATGCAGAGAACTGATAATGAGAAGTCCCAGCCCGAAAACGCAGATACTTCCTGCAACTCAGTCTGATAGGAACATGAAGGTAAGCCTCCTTGAGATCCAAAGTTACCATCCAATGATCTTTGCCCAGCAGAGGTAAAAGCTGTTGTAACGTCAACATTTTGAACTTGGGAATGTCCAGATAAGTGTTGAGGGTAGATAAATCCAAAATTGGTCTCCACGTGTTCCCTTTCTTTGGTACTAGGAACAGGCGAGAATAAAATCCTAGGCCCACTTCTAGCATAGGGACCGGCTGTATGGCCCCTATTTGAAGCAACAGAGAAATTTGTTTGTGAGCCTCTATTCTTTGCTGAGGAGGAACGTCTGGCATGCCTTTGAAAGGAGGCAAGGTATGGAAATAAAACCTGTAACCGTGGTGTATGATGTCCAATACCCATCTGTCTTGGGTAATTAAACTCCAATTTTCCTTGAAAAGTGCCAACCTTCCTCCCAAAGGTGCTGCCAGACGAGCAGGCTCTGGCAGCTGAAAAGGTAGGTCATTGGGTCTGTTTACGAAAGGACTGACCCCTGCCCTCACCCGAAGACTGTGCAGGTGAACTCTCTGTTCTAGGCCTGTAAGAGCCCTGAGCTCTGCCCCTACCACGTCTAGACCTACCCCTAGACTGGGAATCATAAGAAGGATACGTCCACCCCTTGGTAGGCCAATTTCTACTAAACTTCGGAGGCTGAACCTGCAAAAAATCTTTAACAGTCTGCATAGACTTAGCCTTGTCTTCTTAAGACTGACTCAACAGGAGTACCAAACAACACATCAGATTGTAAAGGAGCATCTAAAATCCTTGTCTTAACATGGTCAGATAAATTCTGATCCCTCAGCCAGGCGTGCCTGCGAAGAACTGACCCAGTGGCAGCCACCCTAGACGAGGCCTGTACAGCATCAAAACCACATTGCAAAGAATGCTTACCCACCTGTTCAGAAACATGTACTAAATCTTGTAACTCTTTACACTCAATACCTTCCGCCAGAGCATCTACCTTAGACTTCAATTGTGAAAGGAGATAGTTTTGGTATTTCAACATGTGAAACTGGCAATTCAAAGCCCTCATAGCTAGGGTGGAAGAAGTATAAACTTTCTTTCCCCATCTATCCAAAGCCCTGGCCTCTTTATCTGGAGGAACCGGATTTTTAACAACAGAAGCCTTAACACCTTTAGGCCCCTGACTAACAGTTTCTGGGTCTGCCCTAGGACTCTTAAAAGATACTTATGAGCTTCAGGCACCCTGTAATACCTATCCGGTTTAACAGGAGCAGGAGGCAAAGAATCAGGATTAAGAGAAGCCTCTGCAAAAACATCTTCCACCACATCCAGAACAGGAGGTATAGCCAAAGGCCTATGCTGGGGTAAAAACAAAAATTCCCTAAGCCTTTTCCTGGAATCAGAGAAGTCCTGACCTTCCCACTTAAAATGCTCCCTCATGGAATGAAGGGTCTCTGAAAAAGAAAAATCCTCAGGAGGAGAAGCAGAAGGAGTAGAATCATCCACATCAGAATCAGAATAAGGAGAATACTCCTGCAAGTCTTCAGTCAAGACTCTGAAACATCCGAAGCCTGCTCAAAACTCCCAAGCTCAGGTTCCACCCTAGGTCTCTTATCAGGAGGGGGCATAGAACCTCTAATCAAAGTAATCAAATCTTCTGCCATTTTAAGCATATGCTTCTTGGGCACAGTCCCTGAAGAACTAGGGGTGACACCAACTGAAGCTAAACCTGGCCTGCCCCTGGGAGAAGCCTTGGAAACAGAAGGAGAGGGCCTAACCACCCTAGGAAGGGAGGGGATTACAGTAACCTGAGAAGCCCCTTCAGCCTGGCCTGCCTCCTGAGAGGCCACATCTTGCAAAAACAAAGTCTCTCCCTGGGACTCCAAAGAAACCTCTGGCAGAACCACCTGCTCCACCGAGACCTCTAAAGGACCGGCGTCCGGTACGGACGGTTCTTCTAGCCTAGGCTTAGCTGCTTTGTCCTTGCGCTTCTTCGAAGAAGCGGGCGTCGGAGCATCCAACGGCATTTTATAATTGCACCGCTTCCCGAAGACTAACCTGGCACAATCTAACCTTCTCTTTATAGTGCGCTTGTTAAATCTAGCACAAGAGCGACACCCAACAACGTCGTGCTCAGGCCCTAAACAAGGAATACACAAGGTATGATAATCTCTATGCGGTATCTGTTTCCCAAAAGAAATACAGTTATTCACTTTTTCTGACATCCGGTAAACCACTGAGGCAAGAAAAAACTAAAATATTCCCCAACGGGGTACTTAGCCAACTTTGACTCGGTCTGAAACTCCGAATTCGAAAAATTTCAGAACACCGAACGGCACTTGCAACGCTGCTTCTGCATCGGACCATGCGGCAAAAAAGACTGAGGATATGACGTCGGACATGCGCATTTGTACCCTGACGTCCTGATGTCAGTCAAATGCGCCTTGACCGACGTCAGCCTTATACTTTGATATTCGGGCTGACCGAGGACAGCGGACTACCCAAGTGTAAGGACTGCAGCAATGTGAGATGAAGAACATCATGTTGAAATTTGGTTAGGTCAGGTACTGCATTTTCTTGCTGCTTTGGTCTGTTATATAGTCATACATTTCCTTTTAGCATGTCTGTGGGTGTGTTGGGGTGGTACACATGAATGCACTCACACACATGCATGCCAGTGATTTTTTTTGTGCTGAACCTGCATACAGTGACATCCCCCATCCATACCAAATCCTCAGTGCAATCATCTAACCCTGCTCATATCCCCTCCCCCACATACACAGAATCAAAAAAAAATGTACTCACACAAACACTGAAGAAAAATTACTGTCCTGCCACGTCCACACCCAGCACAAACATTTTTTAAAATTACTATAATGCAGTGTAAGAACAAATATCCTTTTCAAATTAAAAAATCTGTAACAAACTGCTAATTATGTTTTAAGTAATTAGCTGCCATTACCAATTACTTTTTTTAAAGAGCAAGAAGCCGCGGTGGTGCAGCAGTAGCGTTGTTGCCTCACAGCAAGAGGTTCTCCTGTTCGATTCTTGGCTGGAGAGCCTTTTGTGTGGAGTCTCCATGTCCTCCCCGCGGTCGAGTGGCGTTCGAAAGACATGCGTGAATGGATGTGCCTTCGCTGAAGGTTGGGCGTTGGGCTGGCAACTCTGTACCATAAAAATCTACTGCCAATCATTAGCGGACCGGAGTTCCGTTGTGGCAACCCCTAACCGGGAAAAGCTGAAAAGACAAAAAAAAAAAAAGCTCTGACGAACAGGGGCCATTCTGCAGTATATCAAATGGCAAAAGCAAATGAAAAGTTATTAAGTACATGGAAAGTAAAAAGAGTTGAGGACTTTTGAGTCCTAACTAGAGTAAACTGATTAGCTAAATGCACAAATCTCTGCCATGCAGGCCTTTATTTTTATTTAATCATTTATTGTTTTAGCAAGGAAAAGTGATGATGCCTTACTTTTTTAAAAGTTCACAGCACCTCTGTTAAAGCAGCAGCAGCATCTGTGTAGACCATTGTCCCAGTTGTAACTCTCAACTGTCCAAATTTTCTCAGAATGTTCAGATTTTTGCCCAACATTTTTTCTGTGTTTCTCATAAAGTTGTGCATTTATAGCAAATCAATAAGGATGGAAGTCACTAACTAATGATATAATATTATATAGCATTATATTAATACTATAATGATGTAACTAATAACATATTTCAGTTTTAGACTTCAAATCCTTAAAAAAATAAATGCAAATTCAAAACTTTTAATTCGATCAACTTTCTAAGTTTATAAGTGCAATATTTAAAAATTGTCCCTAGTTTGGGCCTTTGTCTCCCTGCTATTATTGGCTTTGTCAAATTCTTTTGGACTAAGAGGTTGAGAGGTTCCCTGGGCAGACACCTTAATCACCCCTATTATAATCTGCCACTACTGCTGACTGTCACTGGTGGTCATTGTTGCAGGAAGGGAGGCTGCCAGACCTCCAGTCAGTTTCTCGGTACCCGTTTCATATATGTCTGCAGTAAGGCATCCCAGCATTGCTTACACGCTGCAAGATTAGGTCAAGCATCCAGCATCATAATGACAGTGGTATGCAAAGTTCAGCTGAACAGTTGCATAAGCAACATGTTTGTCTCTCTAGTGTCGCTGCATACTAGAATGATTCTACATAGCAAAGTAGTAGTACATGTGAAAGCAAGTATGCACATAGATAATAAACATCTCATTTTACATTATCAAATGCTGGGAGGGATCATGTCAAGACTAAGCATATCCTTTTACATAACAGGAGGTGCAAACAGGTACCTATGAATAGACTATTATTTTATTTATTGCCTGGTCAGAAAGCATGTACTTCAATACTGTGCAATATCAAAGCAAGTCCTAGGCAACAAAGATGTAGATTATGGGAAAAAACAGGGGGCAACCCTAAACAGCAAACACTGCAGGGAAAGAGAATAGGGAGTACTTCAGACAATGACATTATTTTATCTTAGAGTGATAATGCTTGTGTATGGTGTGCCAAGTCAACCTCACTACACATTCTAAACGGTGCTGGTGCCTATCAAAACGAGGAGTGAAGGCTGAAACTATGCCATCAGGGAAGTAATGTGCACGTCAGGGGCTCTCAATAATATAGTATAAGCTGCTCTCTACTACAACTGTTTTTTTCCTTCAATTCTACTCAGTGCCTACATCTAATACTTGGAGACTCGGAAGAAAAATAAAGTCTTTCAAAATTACACCTAGTGATGGCAACAGAAAAAACAGCAGACTGTACCCGTGCAGATGTAAATTTATATCCTGTGCTGTATGAAGGGTCTCCATTTCACTTCCTTATGGTAAAGCAGATATGTTAAGCATAACTGCCTTATACAGTACAGTGCTCAGATACTGCTGTTAAGTCAATTGCATCTGCAGGACTCTGTTATCACTGTATATAGTGCGGCTTGATACTAACCAGCAAATGCTTACCTTGCTTTAGAAAATATATCTTTGCCATTGCTGACTAGCAGTAACTCAAGTACATTAAAAGGGTAAAGGCTATATACTAAAAGCCACATTGTACAAACTTTTCATACAAATACCCTCTAGAAAGTTTGTCAACAAAGTTCTCTATTATAAACACTATAAACTTCAACTAGTGCAAGTCAATGGCACATCTTTAGCAGTAGCTTTAGTGCATGCTTTGCAGCCTGGCAAATGGAAGCAGAAGAAACACAAAGCACTTTACAGACGGGCTAATATTTAACAGATCAACCAGTTGGGCATGCCAGTAAAAGATTAGCAGATCTGTAATTCTTGTGACATCTTTCCATAGTCAAATCTTGTGGACTAGTGACTTGATACATACTTCCCCAAATGCATGCATAATAACCTAATTTTTAATGGTGCTCAGAGCCTTCACAATGATCTCAATGCCTCACCTCCGATCAGAAAAACAATGATTTTACAGAGAAGCAAAGACAGACATTCCCATATGATATTTTCAGCATATCATAAGAGACACACGAAAACACAAGCATCAGCAGTTTTTAGACACTCACTTCAGATGGAAATAGAGTTCGGAAGTGCTGAGGTAGCAAAAGTAAGTTAAGAGTTTCTGTAAATAACAAACCACAATAAAACCATTTTACTGCTTGTATAGGGTAAGAGTGTTAATACTGTGTGCCAAGCAAACTATATGAAACAATAAATCTACTAAAAGTGGGTTGGCCATACCAGGTAGTCTGCATTATGCATGAACGCAACAAGGAAACAGAAAATAAAGGCACTGATTTCTTCTGCAAAACAATGAGAAAAAGGCAGTTAACTGTATTATGTAAAAACGAAGGGTTATGTATTTAATGCATCTCTGCAGAACACAGCAGAAATTAGCAACCTCTGTTTTACAAAAGCAGCCAAATGTTTCAACAGCTCAGCCTACAACAGAATACAACTGATACAGGCCAACTCTGAAACCATTCACCTGCAAATGGCACACACAATGTCAGTAAAAGTTGATTATGTACATCCTTAAAAAAATAAATAAAAATAATTATGCACACACACACACACACACATACACACGTGTATAATAAATAAATGTAGTAGTAATGAAAAAATAATTTCATCCAGCTCTTTGCATAAGGTAGTGAGCAGCTAGAAATTTCCATTTCTGTACTTGGAATCTAACACCTTTACAGTTGGTTCTTGAAATTATGATGGGACAAATGTCTGATCAACATACTGCTGATATATGACATTAAAACATTTTAGTCAGCAATTCTATGACTGGGACTTTGTCACAAAAAGTGTTCCGCACTGGGCTAATGAGAACCAGTTCATGTGCCGAACCTAGCAATCCCCTCTTCCCTGAAGCTGTACAACCTCAGACTGGGGCTAATGCTATCAGCCATTTTTTTCTTCCAAATCAAACACACTCAACTATTCATCTCACTTGATCCATTTCCAAGTCCACCTAGTGGAAAAGGCAATGGAAAAGCTTGTTGATCTTCCTGAGTCAAGGCTCACTGGAGGCATTTCAGAGACACTGTCCATGGTTTGCTCTGAAGAATGCTATCTGTCCAGTTATAACTCTGACTGCACAAAATGCTTTGATTAGGGCTTCAGAGGCTTCACTGTTCTACACCTTCACACAGTGGTATGGATAAGACTTTTCTCCCTCAAAATTGAAGTTCTAAGTCACGATCAGAGATGCTCAGTTTTTGAGGAATTTGCTTTGTGTCAGGTCTGTCTAGGATTTTCTCCAAAGTTCTCAACCTCATAGAGCAGGAAATCTGGACAAAACCATAAAAAATGGGGGTGGCAAAAATTGGGATAATTTTTAAATATTGTTCTTACAAACTTAGAAAGTTGATAGAACAACAGGTTTCCAATTAGCATGAATTTTATAAAGGATATGAAGTCTAAAACTCTAATTTTGTCATTATCATCGGACTTCAGTCCTCAGTGATTTGCCAATGATTTGCCAGAAAACCACTTTTTTGGAGAAACAGACTAAGCATACGAGGCAAAACTCTGGATATTCTGTGAAAATCTGGACAGTTGAGAGGTGTGAAAATCAGTTCCTGAAGAGGAAGCAGGCCATCACCTCTTTGGAGTGTCTCTATGATGCTCCTCCTACCATGTCCATCACTTCTTCTGCTAAACCTAGAAGAGGTGGTGCTTCCCTCAAGTTCCAGTGAGGGTACTCAAGCTTCACAAGATCCTACCACTTCAGATGCCAGAAGATGACCTGCTTGTTAAATCTTCTGCTGGCCCTGTCAAAGTCTTAACTAGAATCTGGAACTGTCCTTGGGGAAACAGGAGGCTCTCCAAGTCCATCTCCATTTGAAAAAACATAACAAAGGATTAATGTGTTCTAGATATTCTCACCTTCAGACATGTTATGGTACTCACAGGTTCTCTCCTACAAAAGGATCTACTGACAATGAGTCCATTTCAGTAGAGCTCTGGGGGGGGGGGGGGGCTACAAAAGTCTGTCCCATTGTCAAAAATGGAGACAGTAACCCTGCCTCTTCTTGCTCTCAAAGGGGACAGAACAGAAAACTAGAATTCTTTAGCTCCAGCCAACACATCGAGTACACTGAAATCCAGAGCTGGATGGTGTCAGTACATATGGTAAATACCATCTTGCACATCAGCATTTGGAGTCCATATAGAAGACTACTTTGGTTCCCTTTGGGATGGAAGCACTTCAAGAATAAAAGTGTTGCCATCTGTACTTTCTTCAGAATGCAAAGTATTCCCCACATTATTGACAGTGGTGGCTAAAGCCTTGAAGGAAAAAGGTCTGGTGTTCCTGTTGAATGTAAAACTGGCTCCTGGTAGCCCCATCGAGGGACAATCTGAAGATAGTCTTCCCTTGGGTGCTTCTGTGGTTGAAGGTAGAATCAGACACTTCAGATCTCAAAAAATAGAACATCATCCTCTCATATCACAGTTCAGGGGAAGTCTTTCTTCAGGGTAGAGTTAGACATTATCCAGTTCTGATCATTCTTATATTTGGAGAGTCTGGAGATCATCAATTTGGTCACATTGGTGTGGACACAGCACATAGTCCAAGCTATGCACCTCTGAAGCTTGATGGCTGCTATGAGCTTTATGGTACAATCTTCAAGCCTGAGGATGAGAAAGTTGGAATGGATTGTGGAGTGACAGTGGTTTTTAACCTACCATGTACTTAAAGACTTGCCGTCTGTTTTGGACTTTTTGACCCTTGTTGCCATGCCCTGCAGTGGTGGACAATTCTTGTGAATCTTCTGGTTGGTCTACCTTCCTGCAGCTGACCACATTACAGATGTTGACAATACATGCTTGAGAGTTACAAAGCTCAGCTAGATGCCCGCATCATGCAGGATCTGTGTTCCTCTTGGGGTATCTACAGCAACCATTCAGAGCCAACAGCAACGTTCCAACTGCTGTTTCCAGGACCTAACCTCATCAGGTCACACAATCAGTCTGTTATGCTGCACCTAAACAAGAAAGGGCTGGAAAATATATACTCCTATGCAGGTTCATGTCTAGCAGTGGGCTACGGACAGTGGCATCCTTCTGTTAGCCATTCACATCCATATGGATGTAGATGAGCTGAAAGATGAGCTGGGCAGGAATTTCAGTAATCTGCTGAAGCTCTAGATTTAGAGACCAAGCTCAGTAAGATTCGTACGGCAGTGAAGCTCCACAGAATGAGTTCCTGGCCACTGGAAAAATGCAATCCTCTTGCTTTGCTGAAATCAGCAGAATACAGGAAGAAGACCAGGCAACAGATGTACTCTCTCTCTCATTTGCTAAAGAAAATTCTGGTGTACATCCAATCACCATGCCTGATGATTCATACCTCACTGTGATGTTCAGAGGATGAGGCAGCTAAAGTTATTTCTCTTGTCCCTTGGTAGTTGAGAACAGTATGCTTTCAGGTCCCTACACATAGAGCAAACCCTCCTGGTCCTAGCCAGGAATATCACCCATTGCTGGGAAGACAACCCAACTATGCATCAGTGTTTTGCCAGCAGGGGTCTCAGAAGTGATGGAGGTTGCCAGGAAGCCTTCTACTTGGCAAATTACAGTTAAAATTGGAAGAACCACAATCCCTGGAACATACAGACCAAAAGGATGAGCAGGGAAATACGTACACAGTCTGAGAATGCCACACCTCAGATTATTCCCCTTACTCTGAGGTACAGTAGTCTCAGAGTTATTATATACAAGCACCACAAGTTGGGGGTGCAGTGAGGGGGCAAAGGCTCCTGAAAAAATATTTAATAACATTACAATGAGTGTTGAGATTTGTGTCATGATTTGCCATTTATACTTTAATTTTCATAGTTGCAGAAGTGGCAATTACAACTCTTGCACTTCCTTTAGGAAGCCCTACTCAGCAGAAAAAAAATCTGCTCAAATAAACCAATTAAAAAAAAAAAAAAAAAAACTGGCCTATGCCTCAGCACAGAAAAAGGTCTTCAGTCTAGGACTGCTATCCAGTACCACCTTCAGGGAGTCTTCACATGTTTCTGAAACACATCTCTGGTATCTGCATGAAAAAGGCTTTGGTTATTTCCTACGTAAGGTTCTCTTGTCTGCTATTCCTGCACATCATGACATTGTGGAGGGCACAACTGTGTTCAGTACCAATTAGTCATGCAATTCCTTGCATGCTACATCTCTGTCCTCTGCTAAGGAATCCATCACCTTTGAGGAACATGAAGTATATGATAGACTTGCCACCAAGTCATTTGAGTAAGACAGCTCAGTAGCAGTGATGCCAATTTCTTGGATAACTATTCTTCTTGTGACAATCACCTCCAAGCAACATCAACACACAGCTTCAGGCCATTATGTGTAAAGAACCATATTATGGTCTCTCACAATGGTATTGTATCCTCCACAATAAATTCATATTTCACCCCAAATAAGGTTTTGGAAGTTTCCAAAGAAAATCTAAGCAGCACCCAGCTTTTTTTGGCACTGGCAGGAACCAGGGGACAGACAGCCCTTTGATCATACACATACAGCTGGCACATCCGGTAATACTTGAGAGAGGGTGCAGGGACTTATGACATGGACAGACTGTCTCCTTTGTTCTGGGGAGGGAAGAACGTCCAGATGTTAAGTAGACACTTGTAAAATAGACTGCATATTGCACTAATGTTTGAAGTCAGATGGTCAACTGTAATCTGGCAAATGCTGAGGTGACAGACTACTATGCCAGAGAAGAGGCTGTCTCTAGTACTATGAAAACACTTTTACAACACATTACAGTCTTAACTTCTACTCACAGAGTTAGGCCAAATTTATAAAGTCAGCTTTCAAGGACACTACCATTGTGCTCAGGCCTAGGGGTATCATCTGGTTCCTTCAACGGTAATGGTATTGCTTGGAGTCCAACCCAACCTTTGATACATTAAAGAGAGTTTCTGATGTTAAATATAACATACACTCTTATTGTATCAGTTAATGTACAAAAAAAAACATAATTGGTCAGGAATAGGGTCCTCTCCACTATCCACAGCGGATGAGCATCTCTTTGGTTAGCAGATGCTGTTGTATTCTCTGTTATGAGACTGTATACTTATGCAGCATATTACATGATCATCAGCAGTAGGATCAACTCCCTTTTCTCCATCTTCTTCATGGGTCAGGGTGTTGCATGGACTGTTGCCACCTCTCTATTCAGTGCCACTCCCCTACTTACTTTGATAGTCATAACTGACTAGTCACATGCTTTCTCCAAGTCTAGGAATACCCAATTTGACTCTTTCTTCATCTCGAGCTTCTTATCCACAATTTGTCTCACACCAAGCATTGGATCAGTTGTGTTGTATCCTGACCTTAATGCAAACTGATCATCTCCCATCTTGCTTTCTACTACTATGCACATTTATCACCCTCTCCAGCACTTTCATGCAGTGTGACAGGTGTTCGATATCTCTACATTGCCCAGAGCTGTGAATGTCCTCTTTGTTCTTGTACACTGGCACTAAAATATTCTCCAGTCATCTGGGACATAACTCTCTCTCTATACTGCTACGAGTACCCTAAGAAGCCATTTCTCCCCTAAGGTCACAGCAGATATTATCAAAACATTATGTATGCCGGATGCTTTCCCTGACTTTATTTTCCTTACTGAAGTTCTTACTTCTTTTAGGGTGAACTCTTCTTCCTATTTCCTCTTTCTTGTACAGGGCAGTACAGCTTTTGTGGGGTTTTCTTCTTACATGTCTGCCTTCAATACCCTGTGAATTGATGAACAGGTTGTTGCTGGCATCCCTTATGAATGGTGTCTTATGACTCTCTTCTTTATCTTTCTGTCTTCGCCTTGCAACCTTACAAAGTTTCTTGCTGCCATCTGTCCTGTTACTTTCCAGAAGTTGGCAGAGTACTTCTGATGCCTTGTTCTTTGCTATTCCTTCTCTTAGCCAACCAGCATTCCTTCTTCGCTTAGTCCATCTTTTCTTTGATTATTTCCAGCAATCAATCTTTCGTTTGATAAAATTCACAGACTTTCATTCCACCACTAGCTTTTCTTATATACCTTATTTTCATATCTGTCTCGGTTGCATATATGTTCTATAGTCTTCACACATGCTGTTTAGAGATGCTTCCATTCTTTTTTAATTCCATTTATTTCTTTTTCTTCTTAAGGGGCTAGAGCTCCGAGAATTTCCTTGAACTCATTCATAGGCTCATAAGTAAGTACTACATGAACAGTATGCAGGCCATTATAAGCCTAGTCAAAAAAATCAAAGATCAGAGACAAATTTTAGGCTAGCCATCCAATTATCTAAGTTTATCTTGAAGGTGAAAAAGTTGTTACTCTGTTTGTTATGTAGTAGAAGTTTGTTCGACAGGTGAGGGATACACTGGGGTATTACTCGATCATTCCAAAGTGTTCTTACACATCTGGTAATGGCACTTGATGTACTATTTATTCAGATCTTTACTTCTGAGAAGTCACAAAACACTGAGGTACGTACAGTGGAAGTAACAGCTTTAACTGAAAACTCATATCCAAGATAGACTTAACAGACATCCTACCTGCTTCTGCTAGAGGGGTAACTTCCCCTTTACTACTCTCTCCCATTCCCGATTTTCTTCTCTTCTATAACTAGTCTCTTTTCCCATTCCTTACTAATGACTTTGTTGTTCTGGGAATCTCCCTCTTCCTTCTATTACTTTCCCACAGTGTTAAAAAAAAACCTTAATAGTGAAAATAGGGGAAGGGGTATTTTATCTTAACTGAACTTTAATGTATCTGTAACTGAACTTTAATGCATCTGTAACTGAACTTTAATGTTTTGTAACTGTTATTGTATTTTTAATCTTAAAATTTTGTAATTTTAAATATTTTTAATCTTGTCTGATCCTTGTGACGCTTTTCTCCCTGGGCCTCTACTGAAAAAGGACATATATCCAGCTAGACTAGCCCGGTCAACAAATGTAAAATAAAATAAATAAAAATAAATCTTTTATGACTAGAAAGGCTAGACACAGATAATCCACAAAGAAGTTTATAAGAGACTGAGTAAAGAGAAATGACTGCCAGTTTCTCCTGATAACTAAGATTTTTGAGGCTACCAGTCTTTTTTTAGTTAAGAATCTTTTGAGTTCCCTCACACTGATATGTTTAATGCACCTTTTTTGCATGCATTTGTCTATATTCAATAATGACTCTGACAAGATAAAAGTAAAGGGAAATTAAAGCAATTTTCAAAGGCATCTCTACTAGATCCAAAGATGTGCCAGATAGAAGGCTTTCAGAACTATTGTAGACACATGATGGTCAAATAATAAGGTACTGATAGGGGGCGGCCACGGTGGTGCAGCGGTTAGCTTTGTCACCTCACAGCAAGAGGTTCTCTGGTTCGATCCTCGGCTGGGGTGCCTTCTGTGCGGAGTCTGCATGTCCTCCCTGTGGTCACATGGGTTTCCTCCGGGTGCTCCGGTTTCCTCTCGCATCCTAAAGACATGCTGTAGGCGGATTGGACACTCTAAATTGGCCATAGGTGTGCGTGCATGTGTGTGCCTTCTGTGGAAGGTTGGGTGCCGGGCTGGCAACTCGACACTGTAAAACTCCACTGCCAATCATGAGCGGACAGGTGATCCACTGTGGCGACCCCTAACCGGGAAAAGCTGGAAGAAGAAGAAGTCAGGAATGGTGTTCTTAGTTTTTGAGAAGGCTGAGAGGACTTGTTTTATAGTAATTAAAGGGGTGGCTGGGACAGTGGAACCTCTGGAATAGCAGTAACTGTAAGTGAAGTAAAATTTGCACTAAAATTTTCAGCTAGGATATTGGCTATTTCCTTTGGGCAGTGTGTACAGTATTACTGTGGACTGCCTCTGAACATTGTTGGGTATTAGTTCTTAACTTCCTGATACAGTTAAAGACAGATTTGTAGTTTTATTTGGCTGTAATTATTTTAAGTTCATACTAAGCTTCCTAAAGCTCTTTACTAGCTTTCTTAACAGAGTCCTCATATAAACATTAAGCAATTTATTTTTTTATAGGTTCATAGGTGTTTACTAGGCTAACCACAAGGACCTTTTTAAGCCTAGTCATGTATACCAAATCTATGACAAGTTGGGTTACTCATGATAAGTGTAAGCAGGGGCTTGGGAGATGAAACACTTACAAGCAGGGGCCTGGGAGATTAACCATTTACAGGTCGCATGTGCCTATTAGAGAGACAGGTGCCAAGCATATTCCACCATAGTGGTTTGATTTATTATTTGGTGTGGATAGGGACTGCCTTATGAATACAACTATTTAAGTGGGAATAAAGGTCAGATGTAAAGCAACAACTTTAGTAATAGGAGTCATAGAAGGATTACAGTGGAATTTATTTAGGTTATCAAGTAAGTGAAGAAGAATTACTTCTGAGAAGTCACAAAACACTGAGGTACGTACAGTGGAAGTAACAGTTTTAACTGAAAAGGATGGTAATTTATGGTCGGATTTAATAAGGCAGGGTGATACTTAAGGAGATCTATAAGAAGCAGCTATATATGCAAGGACTAGATTGAGGATATTGGGGCCCCTAGCAGGACGGTTAACTACTTGTAAAAGAGAGTTAGCATTTACAATGTCAAGGAAGTTTTGGGCATTCTGACTGTTGGCAGCTTAGGGCAGCCAGTTTAGAGTATCCGGCTTATTGATGCATTGCTGATGTCCTCTGTACAGAGGTGCTGGATTTAATTGTTTTTTCAGCTAAAGTGTTGAAATAGCTATCATGCAGAGAATGGGATATAAAGTGTGTCATTTAAACTACTATGCAGTGGTATTAATTTTGTTTAAGGTGATTTGAACATCTGGGAGTTCAATTTTGCATCCAGAGGAATTCGACATGAAGGTGATGGATATACTAGGCAAATTCTGATACTTTCCCACAACTGCCAGTAGGTCTGAAGACATGATAGGCACTATACCCAGAAACAAAGGGAGTGCATTCTTTACTCTGAAACCTTGTCTGTGTAACTGCACATATATGAATGTGTTCAAGTTGCAGGAGAGCCTCAAGTTTGGGCATTTTTTAGACTTCTAGCACAGAGCAGAAATACATTAATGTGCTCCAAACTAGAATTTACTAGGATGGAATGTCCATCAAATATACTTTGCCCAAAAAGTGCACTATAGGGGCAGCAAAGGCCAGAATATGAAAGCCTCGGTAAGAGAGGGGCTGACCATCCCTGCCAAAGGAGGAAGGCTTGCCACTAATCTCATCCCAAGCAGACTCATACTATACCCCAATAGAATGACACCAGCTACATAGCCAATTATTAAAATTAATTTTCATGTCTTAGAATCTAGGAATCATTCTGTGTGATGGCAAAATATCAATGAAGACCAGTGGCTTTTCTGCCTCAGACACATGCATAGCAAGTTCAATCATATCTGTCTGCATGTCCTTCTAGGTACAGAGCCTAAGGTCATTCACCCCCATACAGACCACTGTCAGGTCATAATCATATCTGTCAGGATGGAGGGATCCAAGAGCCCTTGTTAGGTCCTGAGTCATGGCACCATGAAAGACAGCCGTTACCTTATTCTTATCCAGCCTGATGAAGGTGCAGTCTGTATGCCTGATAATAAAGTCACCAATTAGTAAACATTACTGTCATTAGATGTAGTCTCAGTGGGCCATAAGGGCTTGAAGTCCGCACTCTTGTTATTCACAGTTCACTGGCTGCGGTTGTGAAGTGTAACTGCTATCTGAGGTTTCTTAGTCTTACTGAAAGTGCTCTCTGCTGTATGCGTGTGTGTGTTATACTTGCTGAATGTGTTCTGAGGTGAAAATGTAGCCTCCAAGCTAAGTAAATACTTAACACCTCTCAGATGCTGAATCATTGTGAGGTAAGAATAACAAGTTTTTTAAAATATAAGGCAGTTACTACACTGCTTCAAAATACCTAGTGCCATCAAGCTGGCTACAGAAGAGGGAAGAGCTGGCTGAGATTCTACATTTGCTAGTGCAGATGAAGCGGTATAACAAAATAAAACAAGATAATAAGTTACTCTCAGTATAAGATGGTAACTGGATGAGAAAAAGGTGATAATATGGGATACAGCTAAAGGATAAAAGGAATACGAGCTGTAACTACTGGAGTATTCACAAGTGCAAAAAAGGAATGTAAACATGACAGAAATATGTAGGAACAACAAGACAATCTGTAACAAGTGGAAATTTTCAAATAGCTTTACCCAGTATGCTAATGTGGTCTCTAGCTTACGAGAACATAACCCAACGGATCAAGGTTCAGTAACTAATTGCTACAGATAAAATCTAAATTAGTATTTTCAAAATGTAGTAACTATAAAGCAAATAATTTCAGTAAATTATCAGTATAGTAGTATTTAGCTCCCAGTCAACTTCCAGGTCTTCAGCTTGGTCTTTGTTTACCTTAAATCTTTCTCTGACCACTCAGTGCAACAGATGGCGGCCACCATTTTTTTATGAGATGGGCCAGCTGTTTCAGTGGAGATGACACTGCATTCTCCAATTCTACCCCAGTGTTCTTTCCTTACTATGAGGAAGTCTACCTGATTTGCATGTTGGCCACTCTTGTATGGGATCTTCAGAGTGTCATCAACCACCCCTCCCAGATCCTTGATGCTGTTAACCTGTTCCACTATTTTCCCTTCTATCTTTTATCCATCTCTCTTGCTACATGTTGGTCATCTTCAAGCCATTTTCTAAACAGAAGTACAGAATGGCCTTTCCTCCTTTTTTCTTATTGCCCCACCCATGAGAACCCAGGTAGTCCTCATACCCTGTTCTGTCTGCTCCAATAAAGGCATTCAGGTCCTCCATTATCAACAGCAGCACAAGTTGTCCTACGTTATCTAGTAAACAGGATACCTGGGCAATAGTGAGGTATAAAATCTGCATTATTTTTTTTTTTAGTTTATTTATTCATGGAAAGTTGATTACTAGTGGCAATGGGAAGAAATAAAAGGCTCATGGGACCAGCTTGCTAATGCAGTCAGTATGTTATAATCTGCCATGAGACTCAAAATCCTGAGATAATCCCTCAACATGACCAAAGTCTGAGTGGAAAACCTTAGAAATAAATGTAGATAAATACCTATTTTTGTGAAAGAAAAGCTCTTTGAACTGAGGTGTCTAGCTGACACCCCAGAAACAATCCTGTGTGAAGGAGTCAAAAAACAATTTTGAATGCTCTCTTAGAACCCCAGCTTATTTAAGAGATCTCTTACCCAAGTGAGAGATTCCTGACGGTTTGAAAAAGACTGCAAAGAAAAGTTAAGTTGTGTAAATATTGAAAATGTGGATATTTTCTAGACTGCAATGTGCTATAACTGGAGCTAGACACTTTGTGAACCCTCTTGGTGCAGTAGATAGTCCAAAGGGTGGGGCAGAGAACTGATAATGTGATCCAGATACAAAAACCTTAAGAAAGCCTGGATGAACAGGGAAGATGAGCATTTTTTAAGTTTAGTGTTACCAGGAAAACTTGAATGAGGTAGCAGAGGTAACAGGTTGTGAAGCGACAGCATTTTGAACCTTGGGCACTATTGCAAACAGTTTAGGAAAGAAAGGTCCAGAACTGGTCTCCAAGCATTTTCTTTCTTTGTCAATAAAAATATCCTTAAATAAAAACCCTTCCCAACCTGTAAAGGAAGAATTGGTTCCATCACTCTCTGGGACAACATGTGTTAAAGGACAGGTGGAAATAAATGAGTCTGATCTGGTGGATGAGGAATTACCCCCTGAAAAGGAGGGGTTTCCTACCATTGCCATCTGTAACCTTGATGGATAACCTTCAGAACCTATTTCTCTAAAACTAATTTGCTGCTAAAAAGAAAAGGGAAGATTCAGATTTTCTAGAAGGAAAAAGAGGTTGTTAGGGTGGGAGAGGGATGGGGACAAAGTGCCTTAAACAGTCATTCTGACTTGTTGGATTGTGCTTGGTTTGGAGGCCTGAATTCTTTTTGGAACTCCCTTGACATTTCTTCTTAAAAATTTGTTTACCTGCATTTTGTTGATATTGTTTATTTGTCATTTTGCCAAAATTGGAAGAGGGTTTAGAGAATCCCTCAGAAATTTGAAAAAGGAGGGAACCATGCGAAATAGCTGCAAGTTCTTTATTTCACATGCGACACTTCTGGTACCTTGACTAAAAAGCCTTCAAGGAATAACACCATATACTACTGCAGCCTATTTAAATCCCATCAATTAAATATGCAAATGCCTCCATTTTCACCAAATACGTAAATACTGACAAATCACCACCCAATCTTAAACGCATAGTTCCCATTACAAGAACTGAAGCTCAGACACATTGTTAAATACAAGTCTTCCCTATATCACAAAATAAATGTGTGAATGCAAATTACATTATATTAAATTGCAGATATATAAATATAGAATACCAACTTCATCAATACATAGCAGCACTCTGAATTTCATGTTTAACACATTGGGTTATGTAAACATGTACATAAATAAATATAGATATAAACAAACCCCTATAATACCCCTAAAACAAAAAATATGTTTTCCCAATTCGATAATCTCTAAATACATAATTACCTATTTTATTATTAGGAATTTGAGATTAGAGAGCTCAGTGGCCCAACATTTCTGTTCTGTTCATGAAGGAAATATCCTGGCCAGACCTTTTAGAGTTAATAATATGGGGGGGGGGACTGTTAAAGTTGGAAGTTAAACCCATTATCAATTTAGGGACCATGCATCCACGGGGTGCTGAATTCAGAGGTAAATTGGGATACGTAAAAGATGTGATTAATTTATGAATTTAGAGATTATAGAATTGGAAAAATATTTTTTGTTTTAGGGGTATTATAGAGGTTTATTTACATTTATTTATATTTATGTACATGTCTACATAACCCAATGTATTAAACATGAAATTCAGACTGCTGCTATGTATTGATGAAGTTGGTATGATATATTTATATATCTGCAATTTAATATAATGTAATTTGCATTCACACATTTATTTTGTGATATAGGGAAGACTTGTATTTAACAATGTGTCTGATCTTCACTTCTTGTAATGGGAACTGTGTGTTTAAGATTGGGTGGTGATTTGTCAGTATTTAAGTATTTGGTAAAAATGAAGTATTTAGTAAAAATGGAGGCATTTGCATATTTAAATGATGGGATTTAAATAGGCTACAGTAGTGTATGGTGTTATTCCTTGAAGGCTTTTTAGCCGAGGTACCAGAAGTGTGAAGTGTGAAATAAAGAAATTGCAGCTATTTCACTTGGTTCCTGGATGTTTTTTGGAAATTTATTGGTGTGCTTAGTGTGTTTCAACTATGTCTTGGGAAGGAGCAGCAGCGATTCCTAGAGTTTTTAGAACCCAAGCTGAGGTGGAGAAATTCCATTGCGCTGAGCTGTGGAAGGAAAAGGAAGATAAGATTGCCTGCAATGACCCTTGGTCCATGGGTAGCGATAGTCAGATGGATGAGAGATATGACCAACTTAAAAAGCTTCTGAAGAAAGAAGTTTCATTATTTTACGACATAAAATTGCTACAAAAATATGTTGAATTAAACATCACCCCCAGAGGACTGAGGGTAGACCGTTTGCCAGTGTTTGACTTCTCCAAGGAGGAGAATCGCCCGTTAGAGGAGTGGAAATCTGTCTCGTTGCTGTGTACTGTCAGCTGGCCACAGATTCTTATCAAAAGAAATGTCCGTGCTCAGGATTAAGTATGGAGCTGTATTACACAGCTACAGGAGGCGTTGATCTCGGAGACATCAGATGTGTTATTTTCCAATAAAATGAAAGACATTAAAGCGCGAGTTGCCAAGGTGGAGACAGAAATAGTGGAAAGAAAGAAGAGAAAACTCACTAGGGACATTAATGACTGTGGTTGTGGGATTATCTTCTCTTGGCAACATAAGGGCAGAAGGGGGCATGATACCAATGTAAGCAGGGGAAACAGATCACGCTCGGGACGTTCTTCACATGATGCTTCTGTTTCCTCAGGGGAAATAGCTTCCAACGGTCGTAAAAGTGTCTCTTTTGAGGACATGAACAAAGCAATAGACAGCTCAACACAGGAAGGAGGAGTGGAAGAGTCCCATGTTTCGGTTCATGGCAAAGGAAGAAGTAAACGTTTTCAGGGAAAGGGAAAAATAAACTAGACTGTGTCAATGGACAGGATGAGGTTTGTTTGAATTCTGCAAACATTGTTTTCTCTGAATATAACCAACGAAATTATTTAAATATTGTACATTTGTTGGATCTGAGGTTGTCGGAAGAAGCAGTCAGTGTTTTATTAAAGGGTACAAAGTTTGTCCCTATGTACTTACCGACTTTAGCTGACTTGTTGGGGGAAGTAAAACAGTTTTGTAGAAAGCTACATTTGAGGGTTTTTTTCTCCAACAAGCAGCTAGGCAAGTGAAGCAGAGTTATTGAGTAATTCATCTATTTTGGACAGTTCGTTACTAAACATGTCAATTTATGACAACCCTGTCATGGATGTTTAACAATATGCTTGATTTGGACATTAGCAGTGACTTTGACCATCTGGATGAATGTAATGTGGGGTTTACAACTGGGTATGGCAAATTGTTTGTTACTAAGGTACCGTATGTAAGCTCTTTTGTACATCCCAAAACGTCTACAGCAGTCAATGTGTTTGAAACTGCTTTGTGTAAAACAATTGAAGGTGAATACATGAATTTTGTTAAGAGATATAGCACTTATAATTTAAACAAAACACAATGGTTGGCTTTAAAGCAGTTACATAGTTTAACTAAGCAATGTCTTTACACAGGCTGACAAGGGGGAAAATTGGGTTGTGATGACAAGGGAAGGTTATAATATCATGGTACTTGAATTCCTATCTGATGAAACGGTATATAGGAAGTTACAGTCTAATCCAGAAAGCATGTTTAATGAATTGTTATTTGAGCTGCTGGAGAGAGGTGAAATGTTGGGTTTTTTTAATCAATTGGATGTTAAATTGTTTGTAAAAAGTACAAGGGATGTCAGGTTCTTTGCAATTCCGAAGATACACAAATTGTTTATAAAACTACCTGCAAGACCGATTGTATCAGGGGTGGGAGCTTATTTGTAGAATATTAGCTTCTTCTTGGACTCACAGTTAAAGGTTTTTCTCCACAGGGTTCAGTCGTATATTAAAAATATTGCGGATGTATTAGAGTGTATGGGTGAGATACAATGGAACTCTGAATATTATCTGGCTTGTGTGGATGTAAAGTCCCTATACACAAACATTAAGATAGAACAGAGTTTAGAGGCAATTGTAAAAATGATGTGTGAAGGGGCATGGACAACTTATGTACGTCATTTATTAGATTTTGCCCTTACACACAATTACTTTGTTTTTGAATAAACATTTTATTTTCAGTTAGAGGGGACGGCGCCCCCTCATATGCTATTTTACTTATGGCATTTTTTGAAAATGTGTTCGTCTGTCCTACATGCTTTTACAAGAACAATGTGACTTTGTTCAAAAGCTTTAATGACGATTTAATATTTGTGTGCAGGGGTAACCAAAGTGAATTTGGGAAATTCATGGAGATGCTGGGCTCAAATATTTTTGGTTTAGAGTTCACATATAAAACTAGTGAGAAGTCCATGCAATTTCTTGACGTCGCGTTTTATGTGGACAACAAGGGAATGCTCCAACACAGGCCTTTTCATAAGGCAACAGCTGCTAATAATTATTTTGAGGCTAGCAGCTCTCACCCTATACATTTGTTGAAATCCTTGCCGTATGGGGAATTCAAACATATTTTTATTAACACATCTGATAAGCAAACATTGGAAAGGGAATTTTCCGTGGTAAAGAATAGATTGCTCAAGAGGGGTTAAAAAGACACTTGCATTCAGGAGGCGATGGACAAAGTCAAAGGGGGTATCAAGCAAATGTTGTAACAATAATGGTCCCTGGGGGAGAAATGGAAAATATCTGAATGAACTGGAGGAAAAAGAGGGCATATTTTATGTCACAAAATTTTCCCCTTTCTCTGATATCATAAGGGAACTTGTTAAAAAATTGTGGCCAGTGATCTATAGAGATGAGGCAGTGGGAAAGTTATTCCCCAGCAGAATTACTTTTTCGTATGGTAGATTCAGCAATTTAAAAGAATTGTTGAATCAGAAGGCACAGAAGACTGCTGGTGAGAAGTTGGGTGCTTTTCCTTGTGGAAAGTGGAAAGTATGTAACAGAATCAGGAATCTACTTGGAACGTTTATTAATGGAAAAAAGTTTTGGATTAAAAGTCAATTGAAGTGTGATTCATGTGGAGTCATTTATATTATAGGTTGTGGGTGTTCACCGACCATGTGGTATATTGGGCAGATGAAAAGGAAAGTTAAATTGAGGATATTGGAACACTTGGGTGATATTTGGAATTTGAGATTAGAGAGCCCAGTGGCCCAACATTTCTGTTCTGTTCATGAAGGAAATACAGATAGTTTCTTTTTTAGTATCCTGGCCAGACGTTTTGGAGTTAATAATATGGGGGGGGGATTAATTCGGAGACTGTTAAAGCTGGAGGCTAAACTCATTATCAATTTAGGGACCATGCATCCACGGGGGCTGAATTTAGAGGTAAATTGAGATACGTAAAAGATGTGATTAATTTAGGCAAGGGCGGCCACAGTGGTGCAGGGGTTAGCATTGCTGCCTCACAGCAAGAGGTTCTCCGGTTCGATCCTCGGCTGGGGTGCCTTCTGTGCGGAGTCTGCATGTCCTCCCTGTGGTCGCATGGGTTTCCTCCGGGTGCTCCTGTTTCCTCCCACATCCCAAAGACATGCTGTAGGTGGATTGGACACACTAAATTGGCCCTAGGTGTGAGTGTGTGCATGTGTGTGCCTTCTGTGGAAGGTTGGGCGCCGGGCTGGCAACTCGACACTGTAAAACTCCACTGCCAATCATGAGTGGACGGTGATCCGCTGTGGCGACCCCTAACCGGGAAAAGCCGAAAGAAGAAGAAGAGATTATAGAATTGGAAAATATTTTCTGTTTTAGGGGTATTACAAGGGTTTGTTTACATTTATATTTACTTATGTACATATTTAATAACCCAATGTATTAAACATGAAATTCAGACTGCTGCTATGTATTGATGAAGTTGGTATTATATATATTTATATATCTGCAATTTAATATAATGTAATTTGCATTCACACATTTATTTTGTGATATAGGGAAGACTTGTATTTAACAATGTGTCTGATCTTCACTTCTTGTAATGGGAACTGTGTGTTTAAGATTGGGTGGTGATTTGTCAGTATTTAAGTATTTGGTGAAAATGAAGGCATTTGCATATTTAAATGATGGGATTTAAATAGGCTGCAGTAGTGTATGGTGTTATTCCTTGAAGACTTTTTAGCCGAGGTACCAGAAGTGTGAAATAAAAAACTTGCAGCTATTTCGCTTGGTTTCTGGATGTTTTTTGGAAACCTTGGATACCATACCCTTACCTATAAACTGGGTGATGTGGAATGATTTTCTTATTATCTTAGCTACACGGTGATCAAAGGCCAGACTGCTGTCTACATATATTCCCAGATCCCTTACTACTGGGTCAAATCTTAGGGGTGTTTTATTGATGGAGTAATTAACTTTTGTTGACAGTTTTGCACTACAATGCATTTTCTGTCACTGAGTTTTAGGCCATGGCTTTGGCACCAGTCATTTGTCTGTGTTAAACCTACTTACAAGACGTTTGTTTCCTGGGGGGATTCTGTAACAACTCCCAAATTACAGTCATCTGCAAACATGAGCCAGACACCTTTAATGTTAGCCTTGACTTCCAACAAGTAGATGCCAAACAGAAGCAGGCCAGCACAGAGCCCTGGGGTACTCCACTGGTGACTGGTCTCTTGGTGGAGGTGGTCTCACTAATATTGACTTCTTGGGTCCTGTCTGTGAGCCAGCCAGCAATTCAGCGAGTTATATAAGCGTTTAAGCCTATCTCAGAGAGCTTGTAAGCAATGCCCGAGTGATGTATTGTATCAAATGCCTTAGCCAGGTCAAGATACACAGTATGCACTGTTTTACCCTTGTCAATTGTCTTGGTGACCCTCTCAAAGAAGTCTACCAGATTAACTAGGCATGACCCTCCCTTAAAGCCAAATTGGGACGGGTCCAATGGCTGTAGGTTGCTAATGTCCTTGTTTGTAATTTTGGCAATTCATTCCATTGCTTTGCATATTAGGCTTGTTGCAATGACAAGTCTGTAGTTTCCTGGGTCAGCTGATGATCAGTGGGAATGACTGTTGTGATCTTCCATTCATTTGGACTGTAGCCTGTTTCAATGCTGTAGATGAAAAGTACCTCAAGTTGTCCTGATAGGTCATGTACTATTCAAGAGGCAACCAGAGATGTCAAGACCCATTTTGGCAGTGTTTTTGGCTTTACCAAGTGCTGTCAGCACCTGGTTCCTGCTAACAGCTAGGGGAAGTATGTTGGACGGAATTTCACCAGGCAGAGCTGGGGGGAGTGGGGGATGAAGTTTGAGCAAAATTTATCAGTCAGTAGATTTGCTACGTCACTCTGACGAGTGTAGGTGGTACCATTCACCACACTACTGTGTTTTACTGATAGGGTTCCTGACATAGCTGAAGAAGGCCTTCTGAAAGTAATTTGCCTGCGAGGCTATCATGACCTCATAGCTGGCCTTGCTGGACTTGGACCTCATAGTTTCTCATTTAGATGTATAACAGAGCAATTGTTTTACATGATTTTGGCCATGAGTTTTCCTCTATTATATACCTGTTTAGGTGAGATCTCTACCAGTGGGACTTGTTTTTACAGTTTGTTTTGGGTTTATTTCTGGTAGGTACAGCAGCCTCTATGCTGCTACTGACATGTCTGTATAGTGAATTCTGGATAGGTAGCTGTAGTCTCAGGTTTGGGGGGAGTCTTGAATTTTGACAAACTGTCACTTAACAGGATGTAGTCTGCCTTTGAATAGTTCCCAACTGTTACAGGCTTAGATGGATTTTATGGATTGATTTTTACTTCGAATGAGACAGCTTTGTGATCCATCTCACTAGATCCATTATATTTGACCCTCTGGATGGGGCATGCACTATCTGTTCCAGGGTGTTTGTGTTAATAAAGTCCAGGAAACGTTCTGCCTGTGAGTTTATGGCAGTGGACATTTTCCGGTCTATAGAGGGGTAGTTAAAGTCCGCCATGAACAGGGTGTTTGGTTGGATGGTGAGTAGGTTTAGGGAAGAAGTTTTGAGACTCTAGGGTCACAGATGGTAACCTGTGCATAGCCATGACACAGTGAGGGACATTACCTGTGGTTATTTTCACATGGATAAGCTCAATGGCATCATCCTGTTTAACCATCTTGGAGGTATGTTCGTTGCCAACAGATTAAAATATCTTCACCTTTGGCTCCAGTCTGTGCTGTTGTTGGTTTACATGTATGGAAGGTACTGTAGTCTTGTACTTCTGCAGTACTTTCTACCGCTTTAAACCAAGTTTCTGTTAGGGCACATATGCCTACATTCTCCAGAGTGAGAAGGGTTTGGAGGGTGTGGAGTTTTTTGTTTAGGCTCTGAGCATTGAGAAGTAAACATCTTAAGGTTGCTCATAGACTTGGTCACTATGTTGATAGTTTTTTCTTTTCACAGTTATTGTAAGTAGACAATGGTTTCATTTATTTATTTATTTGCAATGCACAATAACTGAAAGTGAGTAATACAGAGTTTACCCTAGACTGATACGATGAGATCATGTAGTCAAAGGCCAAATGATCAAATTACACACCTACAAGCCTATTAATTATTAAGCCAGCAGTCGGTAAAACCAGCATTACCCACACACAGGAGTTGATTATTGTTCAAAGTTCAAAAGTAACTTTATTGTCATTCAGACCATACACAAATGTACAGCTAAACAAAATTTTGTTTCTCTAATTCTATGTACAATAGAAAAACACAGCAACCCATAACAAAAAGTACAACATTTACAACAACAGTGACCGGAGTCTAACAGTAGGTGCAGAAGCAACCATTCACCATTTGATTCTCACGGACTACAGCAATCCACTATGTCACCACCACTGCCATCACTCTCTCCACACCAGAAGCACTTCAAGTCCCAGTCAAGTCATGCCAGTTCGTCTCCAACACCAACAACCAAATCCGATCAACAAAACAAAACCTGCAGTCAAAAAAGAACCAGATCCCTGACATCTGCAACCAGCATGACCACTCAGAATGGCCCTGCCAGTTCAACCATCCTCTCTCAACAGCTCCATCTCAGACACCTCAACAGTCTTCTGCAGCCCCTAGATTCTAGCCAGCTCCTTCCGACTCAGCAAAAACCAACACCGGACTTCCAAAAACACAACCCGGCAGCCAAGAGTCCGAATCCAGCACTCTGCACCTCTCCCAACTAGCCATCGAAGGCCCAAACTTTCATCTTTAGTTACGATCTCCATCCAATAACCTCAATAACAAAAAACAAGTAACACGGACACAGCGGACACCATGACGACATAACAAACATTCAACCATGTCAAACAGACCCCAAAACAGATCAAAACAGACCCCAAAACGTATATCAGCAGCCAGAGAGGCCACTACCATAACCGCCATCTTAGCAAACTATTATTGCTATCAAACACCGTCACTGTTTTGTTTATTTTTTTAATTGATTATCTTTTAAAATTACAACACTACACCCTTAAAATTCTTGTTCTTGTAGTGATTTACTGCAACTGGCCAAAGCTGGGGGTGACTTCATAATGCATAGCTCATGTGTGGGACATGGTCGTGTTGACTCCTGTGTAGTGGATTATGATGAATGCAGTTTCAGTCAACTTAATTTTAAAGGGCTCAGGAGTGTGTACATGTCTAACTGTTTACATGAGGAAGCCTGCAAACTTCTAAAAGTCCCAGCAGTGACCTTGGAGTCTTTTGTTTTTTTTTTTTTTTTTAAGTGTTTCATTTTGTTTTCTTGTGTGCATTTGAGGAAGGTGAAAGTTGGCCTTCCACACTGTTACAAATTCTGTTTTTCCCCTCCACTTAGTACAGAGGATAAAATAGTGACTGTAGCATTTGTTCTCACTAGTTCCAACCACCAGACTTGTAGTTTAAGCTGGATTTACAATGGGCACACTGCTGAATATTAACACAGCATGATAGCCTGAAACCACTCCACATATACAACTGTAGTGCAAGACAGGAACAAGTAAGGTTGGACTGTCTGTAAAAACATCTATATAGCCATGCTAGACTGAAGGGGGGTTGCTCATTCCTTTTCTTCAAAGGTTCATTGTAACTGATGGTGTAGATGCGGCACAGAAAGCACCACTACCAAATGTTTCTGTTCACAAGCTAGTGTCTTTGATTCACTGGAATGGGGTGCTTAAAAGTGCTATGACCCACACCTAAGTTTGCTGAACTGTCCACATTCACAGAAGTTCCGTCAGTGCCATGGATATAGCTAGGGGACAATATGCTACAATTTATGTCAGAACTTCAAATGAAGGGGGAGAAATAAGTTCTTTCAAAAACACATTAGTTGTGAGATTTTACATCATAGCAAAATCTGTGATGTACACTTAACACTGAAGCCTGCTAGAACAGTAAGGCAGCATTTTCTTGCCTTTAAGGTTAAACTACCTTCGAGTTGATATATTTTGAGTTGAAGGTATATGTTGGTGCAGGTAGCTTCCCTCACACAAATTCTTGTATTTGTTAGTGTAGTATTAATTTTTTTCACTGTTTTTGATGAAGATGTCCCAACATAATCCAAATGGAAGTCCAGTCATAAGCAGAAAAAGGATCAAAGACATAAAGACTATTCATATCCCTAAGTACATATCCTAAAGTTTTATGACCCTGTCTTTCCTAGTCTTACTGCCCTTATGGACACCAGGGCCTGTATCTTAGACAGCAAAAAAATGGAAACAGCAAACATACAGACACACAGAAAAAACAATGTGGACGCAGCTATGGTGGTACATGGGCAATGAAACAATTCTCTCGCACTAAGCAAAGTACAATACACAGTTTTAGATAGCATGACACAGACACCGATTATTTTCCCCTCACGCAACAGCTGATAGTGTAAAGCATCTAGGGATATCCAATTATTACTTGCTCTAGAGAGCTGCATGTTGTTAGGAGGCAATGGCAACCACTAGAACACTAAAGATAAACAAGCAGACAGGCTTCAATATTTTGCAGCATTTAAACTCACCTCAAAAACAACTGTATACTTATGTTGGTCACAAATAACCCATTTTCTCTTCTAATGTCTTCACTACTAATCCCCAAAATCTATTTCTGCTTTCTTCGTTATAACAGTTTTTAAAACAGTAATGCTATAAATATCTAATTACATTAAAATGTATACACACACACACACACACACACACACACACACACACACACACACACACACACACACTAGACTTAATTTATCTGTGCCATATGGAAGACGAAACATGGCATAATATAGTTCATAAATGTATTACAAATAACTACTATTCTGACAGCAATAAAGAGGATCTAAAATTAACTTTCACAGATGTCAACTTCACTACACAAAAGCATACTTCAGTTTGTAGACCACACATCTTTAAAAACAGAAATATTTCTAAGAAAGTCATCTATGCAGATTACATTTAAAATAAACTGTCACTGCCACAATTATACCTGAAAAAGAAGTTTGCAGCACTGATATTTAATTCTCAACATCACCGCACCCACAGTTAGATCCTGCTGTTACAGCTTGGATTGTAGGACAACCTACCTCTTATTATAAGAAACAAAGACTAGAACAGAAGGGATCTGCCCACATAATATGCTGCGATTAACTGTTCTCATTCTCAAGACACATGGCACTTTACCGCAAACAAGGAGGAGGATTAGGGACAAAAACAAACCACATCAGCTTTTTTTAAACTCTGCAAACAACGTTTAACAACTGGTCTTTCAAAAATGAGCAAACAAATATATTTTAGTTACCAGGACTAATGGGTCACATTTCTGGAACTGCCTGTCCAATTCAGCACTGATTTCTCCAACACAGACCAGTAGTTAGTTATATATTAAAAAAAAAAAATACAAGTCCAAAATATAGTCTTGCTTTTAGCTAATAAACTGAAACCAGTTCTGACCACTTTCAGGCATGAGTGCTTTCCAAGGATGGCTTGACTTCTACATGAATATAACTTATTTTCGAAACACTACACAACATAAACATATGTATCAGTTGATGGGAAACCAGCTACAAACATTTTATTTTATATTCCATTGTAAGCTTAAAAATCACGCAACAATGTTTGTGGAAGGTCTTAGTGAAGCAGCTAAGGGTTTAGAGATACATAAATAAAGCCATACAAAAGCAGTCTTAATATTTCTTCATTAATATCATTCATAATACTTAAAATCATTCATAATACTTAAAATCAGTCCCGATATTTCTTTACTATGATTTATCACACTTAAATAAAATAAGATAATCAAATTCAGTCTTAAATTCCTTCTCATTTCTAGCATTCCATACAAAATACACCTTCATCTACCCTGAATTTAGTCAGTTCTAATTTTACTGCAAGAATCCTTGTTGTAGTTTTTCGTGCAAATTATGTCCATGATGTCTATACAATGGAGCTTTTCACCCCAAGCCTCCGCTGAAAAGGACAATGCTCATTTGGACTTTCCTGATAAACAAATTCCAATAAACAGTTTTGCATTTATCCCAAGTCATACTTGGATTATGCCTACACATTTTATTCTTTATTATTTTTTTTGCCAAAGAGTTACTACCAAAGTGTTAAAGTCTTACATCAACCTACTCCTGGTTCAAGTCCTGCATATCTTTATCTGCTACTGATGCGACTAATTTCACTCCATATTTTCTCTAAAAGATCAAGTACTCCAGATGTAATCTCTCCCACAAGTTTGCACAATAATACCTGGTCTCTCCTGTTGCAAACATTTCACCTTATCACAAACCAACATACACAAATCTTCACATATTGGCTTGTTATAGTGACAATTTCTTATCATCAAATTTTACAGTCAAATATGTCTATTGCCTAATGCAATGAGAATTTTTTTCACTTCTAAACAATATTTATTTATTTATTTATATTTGTTGACCGGGAGTGTCTGACTGGACGTAGGTCCATTTTCAGCGGAGGCCCGCGGAGAAATGCTCCACAGTTAAAATAAACAGACAGTAGTTACATTGGATTACATAGCAATTAACAATTTACATAGCAATTACTTACAACATATTTACAGATGAAGAACATAGTACATCAGTGGACAACTAGAATCTTTATCTGTGAAGTACATAACAGACATTAACAAATGTTACAAGAAGAAGTTCCTGCTGTATAATAAATACTGGCTTATGAGCATCTGAGCTTGCTATAATCAAAGTAGTTAGTGGAGTGGAAAGAAAGGTAGTGGTTGGATTGGGAGGGTGATATTAGAGTGGGAGTTGCAAGGGCATAGCCAGCATCTTTTTAGGTGCACTTTTAGTAAAGTTTTGAAGTGGGTGCATGATGGTACGGAGGTAATTGTGGGTGGGAGGGAGTTACATAATTTGGCTATGGTGCAAGAGAATAGTGCTTCACCAGCAGAGTTATTGGCTTTAGTGATCTGCAAGTGATTTTTGTTGCTGGATCTTAGCGGTCTGGTGGTGTGATAGGGTTGGAGTAGACTCTGGAGGGATGGGACATTTAGTGGATTATTTACTAGTTTGTGGGCAAGTGAGAGTTGATACCATTGAAGGAGGTGAGGGAGTTCAAGCCAGCCCAGTTCAGCAAGTAAGAGACAGTGGTGACTACGGTAGGATGTCCCTGTGGCGAATTTGGCGATTTTGTTGTAGCAGGTCTCTAGCTTGTTTAGATCGCATTGCCTTAGGTTGGTATATATATATAGGTTGGACAGGCATAAAGTAGGGTGGAGATAAGGTGGGAATTTGCTATTGAAATCTTTGCTGCTTTGGTGAGAAGTTGCTTATTTCTGTATAGTGCTCCTAGTTTTTTGTGGACTTTTTTATGGTCAAGGATATGTGAATGTCAAATTTTAGTTTATTGTCTATTTCCACTCCTAGCAATTTGGTGTGTTCAGTTGGGTATATAGTGGTGTTGTCTTTTGCTGTGATGTTAAAGTGAGAGTTGTTTTGAGTATGTTTGGTGGGTTGGAAGATGAGTAGTTTAGTTTTGTTTGGGTTGAGTATTAATTGGGCATTGGATAACCAAGTTTCAACAGAGGAAAAGGCTTCCTGTGTGACTTTTTGCAGTTTGGGTAGGGACTGGGCTGAGCAGATGATGGTTGAGTCATCTGCGTATTGTATGAGTGTGCCATGTGTGGTGGCAGAGGCTAGATTATTGGTGAAAACAGAGAAGAGTAGGGGTCCAAGGATGGATCCTTGGGGAACCACTATGGAGACAGGTAGTTGGGGAGATATGTCATTCTGCCATACAACGGATTGCTGGCGGTCAGACAGGTAACTCTGAAACCATTTGGTGACTGATTGTGAGAAGGATAGGTTATTGAGGACAGAGATAAGTTGTTTGTGTGGGACCATGTCAAATGCTTTAGATAGGTCTAGGAAAGTAGCAGAGGAGAGACAGCCATTGTTTTTATGCTGAAGGATAGTGTTAGTAAAGGAGAGTAAGGCAGTAGTGGTGCTATGGTTTGGCCGGAAACCATGCTGAGTATTGGAAAGGAGGTTGTTAGTAAGGAGGTAGTCTGAGACCTGAGAGTGTATGCATCTCTCTAGTATTTTGGAGAGTGGAGAGAGAACAGCTATGGGGCGGTAACTGGTTAGTTCTGTGGAGAGTCCGCCTTTGTGGAGGGGAATTATATGTGATACTTTCCACAGTGTGGAAACGTAACTTTCTGACAGAGATCGGTTAATCAAGATGGATACTGGGTAGGCCAGAGCATCAGCTGCGATTTGTAGGTATTCACTTGGGAGGTTGTCTGCTGCTAATCTGGTGGGCTTAAGTTTAGTTATGAGTTTTTTTAATAGGTACAGGAGAAAAAGAGAAGGCAGTGGGGAGATTACTAGTTGACGGTGTGGGTTGGAGGGGAGGGGGGGTTGTGTTGTTTAGCTAGTGATAGTATGGTTTGTGTGAAGTGTGTGTTGAATGAGGTAGCAATATTTTCTGAGGAGTGAGGATGTTAGGAGGAGGGGTACTGACTTTACCTGGGTGGAGGATGGAGTTTATGGAGGACCAGAATTGTTTGGGGCTGTGTTGAGAGGAGTCTAGGGCAGACTGGTAGTATTGGAATTTGTTCTGTTTTATTAGCTTTTTGACTATTACGTAGTTCTAGGAATTTCTGCCTAGTTGAGGGGGTTTTGGTTTTGCGCCAGTTCTCCCAGGCTTTATCCCTGTTTTTCATTTCTGACTTAGTGGTTTTCTGTAGCCATGGGGAGGGTTGTGCTTTGATTCTGGAAAGTCTTATGGGGGCATGGTAATTAAGGATGCTCAGAAAGGTAGCATTAAAAAATTCAACTGCGTCATCAAGACTGAAGTACTTCAGAGGATGCCAGTTACATTCTTTGAGGGACGAGATGAATGTGAGTGGGTTAAAGTTTAGTTTTTTATGTATTTGACGGTAGATGACAGGTTTAGCTTGGTATAGGTATTTTTTGAGTAGGTATGTTGGGGAGTGATCACTGAGGCTATCTGATAAGCAGCCTGTTATATATGACTGGGGGTTCTTACTGGACAAGTATCCAGTCCAGGGTAGTATGCTTGCTGGAGTTTTTATTAATCCTGGTTGGCGACTGGACTAGTTGGGTGAAGCCATGAAGGTTTACATAATGGGTTGGATGGTTGCCAGAACAGGATTGACAGTCAATATTGAAATCACCTAAAATGACAGTTTCTTGGGGGAGATGGTGGGTAGACCAGCTGAGGAGGTTTTCTAGTGGAGGGATGTTTTGGCCAGGTGGGAAGTAGCATCCAATTATGTTGATGGTTTTGTTTTGGTTTATTTTGAGGTTGGTATATATTATTTCTTCATTGCCTATTTGTGGAGTTGATGATTTTAAGATCTGGATGTTTAGATGCTGTTTAAATATTATAGCTACACCACCTCCTTTCTTGTTTAGCTGGTCTACTCTTAGTATGCCATAACCTGTAGGGAGTATTTGCTCACTGGTAATGTGAGGTTTTAGCCAGGTTTCTGTCAGGATGACTATATCTGGGGAGTACAAGTCTATGGTGGCATAGAGTGCATGGACTTTGTTGGATATACTTCTAATATTTAGGCTTAGTAGAAGGAAGTCACTTGGCTTTCTATTGGCTGTAATATGGGAGAAGTTGTGGTTTCTAGTCTGATTATGAGGATTGGGGTTGGAGATGGTAGGGCCAGGGTTGGGGTGGATATCTCCACTTAGGGCTAGTTTAGATATGCATGAGGTTATTAATTTTCTCAGTTTTTGAATGTGTTTGTTTATAAGGGAAACTTTATGATTGTGCTCTTTGGGTAATAGGTATAGTGGGAGGGTTACTGTGTTAAGTTGTAGGGATGCTTTATGTTTGAGTAATATAGTTGGTAGAATATGTGGGGGATGCATAGGGATGTTTCTTGAGTTGGTGGGAGGGGAGCTGAGTGAGGGTGAGACATGAGTGGTGGTGTGAGTAGTAGTACAGTGGTAGTGGTTGAGTGGGGGAATGATGGAGCTTTGGTAGGATGCAAGATATGCAAGGAGAGTGCATGCCGTGAGCATAGGTAAGGTATGCTTGTACATGTTAGTTGAGGAGGTGTGATAGTAGTGGGAAGATGGAGGAGGGAGTGCTGGGTTAGTGCTGTGGTTGGCTACCGGAAAGATGGGATGGGGTTTGCGAGTGTAATAAAAGGTGGGACCAATGGGGGCGGGAGGAAATAGGGGGCAGGGTGGGGAGCGTAGCGGGTAGAGACCCTGTTAGTTGCTCTTATGAGGGGGCTGGAAACAATCAGGTAACAGTTAACTGATAAATGAACATATGATAGTGACAAGGGTGGTTGTAGTCGTAAAAATGGTGCCTGCCACAGGTAATATTTATTAACTTTGGGACTGTCTTAAGGTAATAAACAGGGAAGGGGGAAGGGAGAACAAGGGTGTGAGCAGGCAGTTCTTTGTACTGCTGCTAATGAGCCAAAGCAAAGACAAGTTTGTGTTTAAGAAACAATCACAGCTGACCAAGGACTGCTCTGAAACTGTAAGTCATTTCTTAACCATTACTCAGGTGGAAAAACAGGATAACCTTGTATCAGTGGGCTACTGTGGTCTCAGTGTAAATTAACAAACACACAGTATTGATCAGTCATGGATACTATTTGCTAATAGAAGGGAATAAGAGAGAAATGGAAGATGAGTGAGTGAGTGTGTGTGTGTGTGTGTGTGTGTGTGTGTGTGTGTATGTGTGTGTGTGGTGGGGGGGGCTGCTTACAAGCCAAAGCAGAGTGCTCTCCAGGGGAAAATGAATATTGGCTCAAACAGGTAGACACATACTCAAAATTAACTTTAGCGGTTTGCAGACAGTTCAGACCTGGACTGCACTTTTCTTATAAGAATGATAAAGGTGGTACCGCAGTTGAATACTTAAGAGTGGTGTTAGGTTCAAAGTTAACTTTAGCTGTTTGCAGACAGTTCAGACCCGGACTGTGCTTTTCTTATAAGAATGATAAAGGTGGTACCGCAGTTGAATACTTAAGAGTGGCGTTAGGTTCGAGAGACACTGAGCTCCTTCATGGGGCCTGTAGCAGAGTGGATTGTAGTTGTAAAAATAGCATACTCCTTAGTACACCTTGATTTTTCTTACGTCGCTTCAAAGCTTTCCCATGTCTACTTTCATTATAAGTTGAATGCAGTGGGGAAAAACATACTTCCTTGTCATATAAAAATAGGGATAACTTCACTACTGTGTCCAAAATTTCAAGCACTTTTCGCCATGAAAGACCATTTACTAAAAGTATTGTTAATCCCTTAATAAATATAATCACCAGTTATACAATTCTATATCCACGGTTTAACCTAATCAGTTATAAATCACCAGCAAGTATAACATTTTTCCGAAACTGACAAAGGTAACATCCTCTATCAAATCCATCTACACTAGTTTCATTCCTTGATTCTACAACATAAACCAAAGCAGACCTGGTTGATTAGTTGCTGAAGAAAAGAGGAGAACTTAAGCTGTTACAGGCTTCATGATACTTAGTGGATATAAAATATGTTACACCTATTAAAACGTTATAATTTCACATCTAATAAAACAGACTGAAACCACAATAGCCATTGAGAACATTTATCAAATGTAAAACCACAACTATAAATACATCACCAATAACTTATGCAATGACAGAGTAACCAACTTTATACATCAGAAATGCCCTTTTCAGGTGGCATACAAACCACACCCCTGATGACACTGTCCATCTCAAGCACGGTTTTGAACCTTGTCTCCTTGGGTGCACAGTTTCTGCCTCCACTCACACTCTCCTAAATTCTAAAACAGTACAAAAGGCTCAGGAAAGCAGGGGCAGAAACCCAAAAGGGTTGAGTGCTCCACCCTGTGGCCAACCCAAGCTACATAGAAAGGGTAGAAGGGTACACTTCTGGTGCTCAGCTGATAATGAAAACATTCTTGGCTGTGATTAAGAAGCTTCTGCAGCCCCCAAAACATCACACACTCTTGTAGAATTTGTATAGTGAGCTCTTTCAAGATTCTTACTGAAAGCCAAGCATCAGGAATCACTCCTTTCAATGAGTGTTAAAAGATGACTGCAAGCAGGGTGATGTTTGCAATTAAGTAATTTATATAAAAAAATGGATACTTGCTATCACATTTGGAAGTCGCCCTAACTGGTAAAGTCATACCGAAACTACTTGATGTTACAGTGAAATGGGATGAGTAAACTCCAAATTACGTTTTTATCCCATTGCTTCTTAAACAGGATCAGGAGAAATGGAAACATTTGTCTTCCTGGGTACCATCGTTTAGTGCTGTGACTGAATGGAAAAGTTCATTAAGACATACAGTAGCAACCTGGCACTCACAGCAGCTATTCAGGCTCCTGATTAAGGTGCTGCTTCACATGTGCATTTCTACCCATTTTGTTTTGCTCTGACTTCATGGAGAGCTGAAGTAGGGCGTGCAATCAGTTACTTTTTTGGACGTGCTGTCATGTGTTCTTTTTTGGTTGCGTCTTGTCATGTATAGCTGTGCAATCAGTAATTTTTTGGACGTGCAGTGTTATGTTCTTTTTAAATTGTATTTGGTTATGTATAGCACTGTGAGCCTCTGCAACAAGTTTTCGCTCAACACAAAGTACACCTTTGAATGGTTTGTATTTGGCTGCTGGTAATCACTTTCCTTAAATGAGTATTCAGTAACAATAAACACAATAATTAGATTGCACTGTGGAAGAATCAGTGCTTCTTGAAGTACTAACCGCCGCATTACTTACTCTTCCCTGTTCATTTCATTTTGCATGAAGTTACAGCGGTAAATGACGCTACCAGGGAAGAGAAATTTGCCCATTATTGCAGTTCCTCTTTCAGAAACAAGGTGATGCAAAGCTGTTGGTGACTTCACACACCCCTTTTTACTTCAATATAAAGTCAGATGTTGACAACATCAGGAACTACACTGGGTTACAAATGTGGTTGCGATAATATGCAAGTACCAAAAAATGATAAGAGTAATACTGTTCTTTTATGAACAAACAGTCTAACTTCCTAAGAGCCTGGCAGTTCTGTTCCTTCTTAGGGAATTGAAGGCTGAATCCAAATCTCTTTTTCATAACTGTGAGCATCCTTTGCATATTTATGTTGATAAAATTATTACAATCTGATGAGAAGATAAGAAACCCTTTTCTAGACTTCCAAGATGGCTGCACACTGACCAATAGCTTAATTTCAGCTCTCCCTGTGTGAAAAAAGAAACTGAGAAATAATAGCTAGTAATTTTGCAAGCTTGAGTAAAATTCAGTTGCAGGCTAAGTGCACTTCCTGGGTACCAGCAAAGAAGAAATTTAGAAAACCTGAAAGAAAATCAACCAGAAAAGACAAAGAGAAAAAAACTCACTGGGTAGAAATCTGCAGCTTTTCAGCAAAAAGTAGTTCATAGGTTCATAGGCAGGTACTATTCTAGCTGCTTTTCAAGGCCATTTATAAGCCTAGCTAATTTCCCTTTTTGTGCTTGAAATAACCTATCCCATTTGGTTATAGATTGGCCTTACCCATCCATTGGTCGATAATTGTATATTACCCTTAACAAGAATAACTGGGACTATACCATAGATATTTTGAGGGGACCCATTCATGGGATAAAGCATTTAAGATATTCCTGTGTCAAACAGTAGTACAGGGGCAGTCCTCGGGTACACTCCAGCTTTGGTACAAGGGATGGCTTCCAGTAATTTAGAAGAAAAAAGAAATCAAATGTACTCTATGTTGATTTTATCAATTCAAATAACAAATGAATGGAACAATAGATGAAGGTTTAGTTAACTATTCAGATGAACTGATAAAACTGCAAACATTAGAGGCTGAAATGAAGAAAAAGTTGGATGAGCATGTGACTTCTCAAGAAGAGCCGTTTCAAAAAATGGCAGAGTTCGAAGACAGAGCATACAGAGAACACTTGAGACTTTCTGCTGTACCACGGAAACTAGAAGGAACGGACTGTATTTATTTTCTGAAGGTACAAAATCGACTGGTATTCCAAAGCAGGAATTGTTAACTGAAAGGACAGAGTGCATGTTCCAAACATGTCCACGAGAAAGCAGTCAAGATTTGTATTAGTAAAGCTGCAGTCATACCAGCAGAAAAAGAGTTCTTCCTGGAAAAACTGCAGCAGAAGGGAAGAGTATTACAAACTGGAGACAGCAGAGTGTTTGAGGAAAATGATTATTCACTGTACAGCAGGCAGAAGAGAAGTAAATGTAATCCAGCAATCAGTGAATGTTAAGAGGCAGGTGTGCAATTCAAGTTTCTATATCCAGCTGTCTTCAGAATTTTTTTTCCTGGAGAATCACAGACAAATTTTGATGCTGAATAGGCTAGGAGTGAAATACAAAAGTTTATCCAACAAAAATGAGCCATCAAACAGAAGAGGACTCTAATTCTCATTCTTCTGACAATAAAGCTCATACAGAATCTTTGCCAGTGAAACCTTTTCCAATCCTCCAAAGGAAAATGCTTGTGAGACCAAAAAAAGCACAGGAGTTAAAAATATTCAGTAGTACCTTGGACTTTAAACCAGAGTCTGGTGTTGGGAGATGGAGAAGAGCAGGAAGACCACCAGCAATACTGAAATGTGTAACAAATTTGAGATTATAAAGTAACAATCACATTTGTGAAATATAGATTTGCAAGAAAAAGTGGCTGAGAAAGAATGAACTTTTGTTGACTTTGTTGAACTTGTGGATGTACTGTAAAGTACATACCCCACTTTATGTCATTAACGTTTGGAAGAACACTAAAAGATAAAAGAAAAAGTCACTAAGTAAAACATTTTTATTAATGTTTTTTGTATAAAACATTTCATGATATAAACTGCAATTTATACAGTAAAACAGATTTGTGTAGTATATAATCATGGGTATATTAAATGTGGGGTGAGTAGTTACAGTGAATGTTGTATTTAAATAAACAATTTTTTTTTTCTGAAAAATAGGCATTACAGAGTAAAAACAGAAGACAGACCAGACTAAAGCAAGCTGTGATATTCGGCTGCTGGGGTAGGGGATGGTGTAAAAAAAGTGCAGAGATTATAGAATTAAGCTCTTTTCCCCTATTTTTACATAACTGAATGTCTGGGTTAATGCCTTTGGCTTAATCTAACAAGTGTTTTCTGTAAGCAAGCAGACTTAAAAAAATAAGACAAAACCATGAATGCCATGAGAAGTGCTAAGTTTCTTGCACATGCAATGGTATTAGCTTGTTTTTTTTCCTTTAGCAAATGTTCAGTGAGTTGAGAAGTCTGCAGATGAAGGCAGTTGTATATTCTGTTCTTATGTTTCCATGGAAACAAGTTGTAAGAGGGTATAAGCAATTCATCTTTTTTAAACAAGAAACATCTTTACTAAATTATCACTTATGACGTAGTCAATCATACATTTATATAAATTAGAACAAACCATACTGACAATCTTATTTGCATTATACATCACAAACCATACTGACATTCATTGTCAGTCAAACATTACATAGCTCATTTAAATGCTGTCTTCTTTTAAACCTCATTCCTCCCATGTATGTACTGTTCCCACAATTCCCATTTTTTCTATGTATATTGCTCCAACCCTTTTCTAAAGATTCCTATTCCAGATGTTCTCTCTCTGTTACTATAGTCACTACTTCTAGTAAAGTTGGTTTAGACTTTGATTTCCATTTTCTAGTACTTTTTTTTGGCAGCCACCATAACTAGACTCAGTAAGGCCTTACTATGTCTTAAGAAATTACGATTCTGTATGATATCTCAGAAAAATCATTTCCCCAGATGCACAAATTGCTCACCCAGTATCTCTGATAGAGTAGTCTGCAAGGAATGTTTAAAGTCTAATATGTTCCTGATTACCTCTTTCTTACCTATTACAACTCCAGCAATATGTTCCCAATTACCTCTTTCTTCCCCATTACAACTCCAACATTTGCTGTCTACCTTAGGAAATATTCTCTTGAGTCTAATTGGGGTATAACATTCCTATGTAAACATTTTCAAGCAAAAATCCTAAAATGTTCTAAAATTTTGCTGCAAACTTGAGATACATCTCCCATTGTTTCTTTGTGAATTGCTTATCCAATCTATCTTCCCAATCATTTCTAACCTCCTTTGATTGATTCTTATAGTTACTGTGCAGTATTTTTATGCTCTACTAAATTGTTCCTTTTTTTAGCAGTAGGTTCTGTTCTAGATTCTTCTAAAAACTCTACCAGTGCTGGTCTTTCGTTTAGGACCCCCCCTATTTCTTTCTCTTTGCCTATACTCCAATATCAATCCTTGATAGGGAAGGCAATCTCCATCCTGCAGTCCAAACATTTTTGGCATCTTCTCATTCTGTTACCTTTCCCTCTAGTTATTTGTTCCAAATACCTTGGTTCCTTTGCAGTTTTTTCCAATAAATTCCAGCCCCCTATTGCCTGTATCCCCAATTGTAGTAATCCCTATAGACAGACTCTTCTTTCTCCATTCTTGTGCTGGCTTAGTTCTTAGAATACTTTTTGCTACTTTATGAAAATAATATTCTGTATGATTATTGTTATTCTCCTTAAAGATCTGTATCAAAAATCCCAGTCTCTCCATGTTTCTTGAGCTCCCCCCAGTTTCATCATCATCTCTTTCCACTTTGAATTACAGGTTTCTGCTTGTGTTACATATATGAGCCTTAACTGTGTAGCTCTGAAATACCCCTTCAAATTGGGTACTCCTAATCAGTCTTGTTCTATTGGAAGAATCAGCTTATCCCACTTGACTCTTGCCATCTTCTCCCCCACATAAAATCCTTTAGCCTTTTATTAATTGCCATCCACAACTTCTCTTCTGGTTGATAAAAATATGCCTGCCCTACGTAAAACACTAATGGGACTAAAAACATTTTAACTGCTTATATCTTGATATCCATATCCATAGAACAGAGCTTCCAATTTCTCCATTTTTGTACTATCTTTTGTTTAGTTTCTTCCCACATATCCTTAGCTACCACACCAGAATAATTTTGAATCCACATTCCTATGTTCTTCATTTTATCATGTCCCCATAAATATGGATATTACTGAACCAATTCATGTGTAGGTACATAATTTATGGCTACTGCCTTTGTTTTAACTTCATTAATGTTGTATTCCAAAAAGATTTGAAACCATCTCAAAATGTTCCACAACAGAAATGTCCTTTTCTGGTTTTATCAGGTAAAAAATAATATCATCTACAAACAGAGCCAGCATTTCTTGACTACCATACCAATTATATCCTTCAATTTCTGAATCCCTTATTTTCTTCGTCAATAGTTCTAAATATAATCCAAATAACAGAGGGGAGAGAGGACACTCCTGCCTGGTTCCTTTGTTCAAGCAAAGATTATCAGAGAGGGATCCAATATTCGCCTCTGATTCCTTAAATATCCCTCTAATCAACCTTATAATTTTATCAGGGAATGCAAACACTTCCATTACTTTGCTCAAAGTCCCAGCTCACTCTAGCAGATGTTTTCTCAGAATCAAGATCCATTCTGCTTCCTTCTGGATCATCAATGTTCTGTTAATGTTGTCAAATGTTTGCCTCCCCTCCACAAAACCATACTGATCCATACATATCTATTTTAGCATCACTGTTGCCATTCTTTTAGCCATTATAGACAAATACACTTAATAATCACAGTTTAGTATTGAAATGAGACTGTATAAAGCTGGATCTGATGGGTCTTTACCCTCTTTAGGTATTACAGCTACTACTGCTTTCTTCCAGGACACTGGTATTTCTCCTCTTAAAATGCTGTTAAATCCTTCCACATCTTTATCATTTTTTCCCATCCTAGCTTCCATAGGAATACCATCTATTCCTGGGGAATTTTTCCTCATGTACAAGGAGGGGATTTGGTCAATAAAACAGAAACGGCTGAGAATAGATAAACTATTTTAGGGCAGATATGCCAGAAGGTTTGTATAGTAAGAATAGTATTAAGCCTGTACTAAAAGCCAAACATGAATACTTATGAGCTGTTGTGATTTTATATTGTACGATTCTACACTGTATTTTTTTTAAATTTTAATTATCAGGCTGGTATATCTATTTACAGAGTATTTATTTACGAGGACAGTACATTTGTTAACAAGTGGTTTACAAATGTATTTTGATGACTGGAATCTTATTTAAATATGACTGAGCGGATGTTAGAAAGTTTACAACTTGAAAGCTTTGCTATTTGTATTGCTATTTTATTTTGCCACTTTTCTATTCTGCTACTAAATATTTTTGGATGTTGAGTTCCTGGCTTGTTTTATATTATGCTTTTGTTGCCTTTGGAACTCTTTCTTTACCAGGAGAATTTTATTTTTTAGAAACTGAGAAGAGGAAAAAAAACGGGAGCACCCGTTTATATTAATATCCCCATTACACTTAAAGAACTGAGAAAACTTTACTTTACAGCATGCAAAGAAAATCATGCACTATAAAAATATTACTTTTAAGAAAAAATTACAGTCAACTTTCTCTCTCCTCCCAAGTATTTTTCTGAACATTAATGACATGAGCATATGCTTAAGAGTCTCCTACAAGTTCAACAAAGTCAAAAAGTCCAATATTCCAGATTTTCTTATTCTGTCATGCTTCACACATAAGTATTGTTTTGTAATCCCATGTTTGTCAATTTCCAAGTTTTATTCCTGTTAGTCTCAATCTTCCAAATCCCGTCTCTGCTTCATTTCCTATGTACTCTTGATCCTTCTAATCAACTCTTGTGCTTTTCTCCTTCTCTCAAGCATTTTCTGTTGAAACATTGGAAAAGGTTTCACTGGCACAGTCTCTCTGTGACCTTTATTACCAGAAGAGTGAAAAATATTCTTTATTGTCCACTGGAGTCACTGAATGGTTAAAAATGCATTCCCTGTCCACAGAAAAAAAAGATTTTAAAAGTTTTTTTTAATTTGGTTCAATTATATGTTTGATTATCCAAACAGTTTCGACTTTCTACTATAATGGTAGATTTTTGGTAGTAAGGGGCTACTGGCAAGGGAAGAGAATTACATTGGCACACATTTATATCCTACCAAAAACTGCTATTATGGAGCTTAAGAAAATTTGGGAGAAACAATCAGCTTTCAGTAGGGAATATTGCTTATAGGTTTGGGATGAAACTTGTATCTGATGGACATAGAAGAAAAAAAGATAACAAAGGAGGGTAGTTTAAGAAATTTATTAAAATATTTGGCATGGAAAATGTGAATTTAGTAGTAGGAACTCAGAAAATTTACAAATTATTCCTCAAGTTATAATAAATGGAATAAACAGAAATTTTATTTCCCAGAAACATATGCAGCTAACTGAAATTTTTGGCACACATCCAATAACAACTTCAAATTATGCACCAATAACAATCAAGAAAGAAATGCAGGGCAATTAAGTAAAATTGAGGTATTAATGCTTTCCCACCTATCTTTTAAAAACAGAAGAATTTAAGGAATGGGTACTGGAAATTTCTTAAGTGTTACTAGGAAAGACAGAAATGTCTTTAATAGTTATAGCAAGCAAGTGGGAAAATGAAAATGGAGTTTAAAAATCAGAAATAAAAGAAAAAGAGATATGGTATTTAGAGGGGCTGACAGAGGTTGAAGCATTGCAGAATAAGGGGAATCTCACAGGACAAGATGAAGTGTAGCTGCAGAGTACTAAAGAGAAAATAAGGGAATATCTGGATAACATGTATGAGACTGGAAAGATTGCCATTAAGCAACTTGTTTTGATAACTCCTGAGCAGAAAAACTTTTAGCACAATGACTCAGGCAACAGAGTAAAAAGGGTCGTCACCAAACGTTGGGAGATCATTGCAAGAAACGTAACCAGAGGTTCTGTATTGGTATTAGAAATGGTTCAGAAATTTTATGAAAATCTGTATAAAGCAGAGAAATGTAGAAATAACACAAATGGAAATAGTCATGGAAGATGTAGGTATGCCAAGGTTAGAGATAGACAAGGCTCAACAATTAACAGTTAAAATAGGATAGGATGAGATGAGATAAAAAATGAGCGGTATAATCAATCTGCAGGAAAGTCTCCAGGAACAGATGCTTTCCTGTGGAAGTCTGAACCAAAGTGATACAGATCTGTAAGGTTTTAACAGCATTTTAAAAGAAGGGGGGAGACCCGATAGCCCATTTCAATTTTAAACCATGATTATAAAGTATGTCTTTACAAGCTGAAAGAATGGCAAAGGTGTTGCCAAAATTGATAGCTATGGATAAATGTGGGTTTGTGGAGGGGAAGCAAACATTTGACAACACGAACAGAACAGTGATGAGCCAGAGTGAAGCAGAATACAAGAAAATACCTCTATTGTTGGTGTCTCTTTATGCAAAGAAAGAGCCTGACAGGCCAAGCTGGGATTTTATCAATATACAATGGAAATGATTGCATTCCCACATATAATAAGGTTAATTAAGAGACTATATGAATAATCAGAGGCCAAGAATTAATATGTGGGAGGGTTCCTCTCTGATGAGCTGTGTCTGAATAGAGGTACCTGGCAGGGGTGTCCTCCTTCCCCTTTATTTGTTTTTTTACTTAGGAAAATAGAGGACTCAGAAATTCAAGAATATAATTGGTATGGTAATCAAGAAAAGCTGGCTTTATTTGCCGACTACATTATTTTGTACCAGAAAAATCCAGAAAAGAACATCTTGGTGTTGTGGAACATTCTGAGGCAGTTAAGGGTTTTTTTGGAATATAAAATTAATGAAAATAAAACAAAAGCTATAGCTATAAACCATGTACCCACACATGAAATGGCTCAACAATACCCATATTTATATGACATAATAAAATGATGTATTTAGAAGTATGGATTACCATGGATTCTGTTATGGTAGCTAAAGATATGTGGGAAGAGACTAAACTCAGTATAAGAAATGAGAACCTGGAAGCTCTTGCCTATAGATATGGCTAGTAAGATACAAACACTAAAATTGTTTTTAGCCCCTTTAGTTTTATACACAGGTCAAGCATATTTTTAATCAACCAGAAAAGTTGTGCACAGCAATTAATTAATAAAGAGTAGAAGGATTTTATCTGGGAATGGAAGAGAACAGTAGTTAAGTGGGATAAGCTGATCCTCCCAATGGAACATGAAGGCTTAGGATTACCTGATAACACAAGCATAAAGCTACGATTCAAAGTGGAAAGGAATGATGAAGTGGCGGTAATTCAGGAACTACAGAAAGAATGTGGCTTTGGACTTAGATCCTTAAGGAGAATAACAGTCATCCAGAATAATCTAGTCATAAAGTAGCACAGTAGCAAGTAGCGAAAACAGGAATGGACAAAAGAGATTCTGCCAATAGGGATGAGTGCAATTAGGGGTACAGAGAATAGGCAAAACGGGGCTAGAATTTACTGGAAGAAGCTGACAAAGGAACCAAGGTATTAGGAACAAACAGAAGCTGCTGTTAAAAAGCAATAATTAGTAGAGCATACAAAATATTGCATAAAACTATAACAATCAATCAGTGAAGGTTAGAAAGGATTGGGAAGGGAGATTGGATAAGCAATTCACAAAGAAAAAACAATAGGAGATATGTATGTCTCCCAAATATGCAGAGTCTAGACAATTTAGGATCTTTGCTTGGAAGTGTACACTTGGGTATTTTAATACCCCAAGTAGACTCCAAATCTTTTTTCCTCAGGTAGAGAGCAAATGTTGGAGGTCTGATGGGAAAGAAAGAGGTTAATTGGTAAAATATTTTCTGGGAGTGTAATGAGTTGGCAGACTTTGAAGATTCCCTGCAGACTACTATGTCAGAGATACTGGGTAAGCAAATTGGTGTAATTAAGGAAATGATGATTTTTTTTTAGCTCTGATACAGAATCCTAACTGCCTAGACATAGTAACGTCTTGTTGAGTCTAATTATGGTGGCTGCCAAAAAAAGCAATGAGTAGAAAATGGAAATCAAAGTCTAAATCAACTATACTAAAAGTAGTGAATATAGTAATGGAGAAAAAACAACTCAAATTGGGATCCTTAGAGGGTAGGACAAAATTACAAACAAAAAAAATGTGAAATATGGGAACAATACACACAGAGGAGTGATGAGATTTAAAGGAAGGCAGGATTTGCATGAGCATGAAGAGGCTGGACTCTGCCCTTCTGAGCTGGGAATTTCTGGTTAAAGGTTTATAGCTAATTCCACCTCTGGGCTTCTCAGTGCTTCTGTGGATCACTAGTGATATCTGCATTGCTTACTGTTACTATTTCCCTTTGTTTCACTTGAAAGAAAGTTACTGTCACATACTTAAACAAAAGCAATGTCAGCACTAAGCTCACAAAAAAAAATTAAAAGCCTCACTCCCCACCCCCCCCTTGTTTTCTTTATTATTAAAGAATTCCCAATATTATTCCATTATCCTAAAAGGTCAGTTGTCAATCTCCTCTCGGTCGTCCAGCTGGTGAATGGAATCTTGAGGCAATCTTATAAAACTGCCTCTGTACACTACAGACCCTCTCTCCTCCCACCTAACACATAACACAAGAGAGAGCGAGAACTATTTGTAGCAAAAAATGGAGGCTGAGCTCTCAACTCTCAGGACTGGCAGACAGACACAGGGAGAGAAGGCAACTACACACACCACAAAACCAGCCTCACATAATGCCATAAACCAAAATCAGTGTGCAAAGCAGTCACAGCCCTTAAGGCCAAATACAACACCAAACATACTTGTCATAGGTGATGACACAGTCGTGTGAACGACCTGAGACGCAGATCCCTGACTACATGAAGAGAGAGTAGAGAGGAGCTCTGAAGGTGTTCAGGCAGGTATTGACCCTGACAGTATCCTTCCTTCACCAAGAATGATGCCACAATATAGAGACATATGATGATCATTTAACAATTGGCTTAATGTCTGGGTGTCATTCAAGGTGATCCAGTGTCTGTCTGCCTGGGATGATGCGCGTGACAACGCCGCTGACTAGCCCAGCGGGGCGACTGTCACCTGTACCACCTGGGACTGGGGATTGGCTCTTTGCTTCCCCATAGTGCCTTTTTGAGTTTTGCCAGCACCAAAAAAAACTACACCCTACCTAGAAAAAATGGGAAGAAACTGAGGGTAATGCTGCTCAATGCCAGAAGTCTAAATCTCAAAATGCACGACTCAAGGCCCTTCCTCTCAGTGGAGAACATCGAATGTCTGTGCTGTAACTGAAACCTGGTTCAAGTCTCCTGAGTTCCTGTTTTCAAATTCAAAAATGCCATGGAACAGCTAGTCACTGTTCCCAGAGAGGAGAAAAATACACTAGATCTCATTATCACAAACATAGGGACAAAATGCTCTGTAAGGCCCAGGCCCCAAGCTGAGCCAGTGGAAACCACAACCTGCTTAAACAACAAATGCCTTCTATGAACACCCAGGACTGCATGGATCATGCAGGATCAATCCCAAATAAAACCAAGACTCAACAAACAACGTCCAGTCTGGTGGACCCCAGCCATTAACAAACTTTTACAATAAGAGGAGAAAGCTATTACATGATCTAACAAAATCCATAAAGCAAAATACCCCCCAAATCATTTTATAAAAAATATTAAAAAAACTATAAAAAATCAACTAAATCAACTAAGAGAAGTTTTTGAGAGAAATGGATTCAAAGGACAATCATAAGGCCTTTTCAGCTATGTTAGGAACCTGGGGGTGGAAACTCCCAGATATGCTCAATATTAGTCAAAATGATACAAAAAATCACTGAACCCACAGACATTGCCAACATACTGGCAGACAGGTTCAGTCTAGTCAATATGGAGAATGGAATAATGGAGCCTATAAACAAAGATATGGGGATATGGGGACATTGACCCAACCCAGTTTGGCCCAGGGGCCAGGGGCAGATCACTTTTGACTGAACTTCTTGAACTTAATTTCTTCACCAAGGATGAGGATGAGGGAAAGGCAGTCATACAGCAGCCCTTGACCTTCTTGCAGTTTTTTTGACACAACCCCATACAATATTGTAGAAAAAAAAACTTAAGCTTTGTAAAAAAACCCATATGTCAAAGATGGGTTGCAAACTGGCGCTTAACAGAACTCCACAGGGTTAGAGTTGCTGGCGCTATGTCAGACTGTGCTGGACAGAGGCACAAACAAAACTAATAGGCACAGTATTTTTTATATAAGGGTGGGCGTAAGCCCTAAAACTTTTTGCTGAGCTTATAAATGCCTTAGGGCAGATAGCCTAGTATAAACCTATGAACCTGTATAATGTTTGACTGAAAATGATTGGATAAATTATATGTGATGTATAATGTTTGCAACTGAATTTATCTCAATATGGTTTGTGATGTACAATGTTTGCAACTAAAATTGTGTCAATATGGCTTGTTTTCATTTATATAAATTGTATGATTGCCTATGTCATATGTGATAATTTAATAAAGATGTATCTTGTTTTAAAAAGGTATTGGAAACAAATAATTTGACAGGAAAATGTTTGTGATAATTTAATAAAGATGTATCTTGTTTTAAAAAGGTATTGGAAACAAATAATTTGCCAGGAAAATGTAACAGAAAGGTAAGAGGCCAAGAAGAGATTTGGAATGCAGGCCAGAAATTGTCTTCATTGATATCAGAGTATAGACAAAAAGAAAGGGATAAGGGAGTCCCAAATGAAAGACCTGCACTGGTCGAATTTTTAACTGATGCTGCTCTTAAAAAGGGATAATTAGTAGGGCATATAAAATACTGCATGATAACTACAGGAATCAGAGGAAATCAGAAAAGATTGGGAAACATATTAGATAAGCAATTCAAAGAAACAATGGGAGAACATATGTATGGCTCCCAAATATGCAGCAAAATCTGGAAGATTTAGGATTTTAGATACTTTCATACCCAAAGCAGAATCCAAAGTATTTTCCTCAGGTAGATGGTAAACATATTGAAGGTGTAATGGGGAAGAAAGAGGTACCTGGGAGCATATCATCTTATATTAAAATCGCCAAGTTTGCAAACAACTCCACCTTAAGGGAACTGCAATGGCTGGAACGTCCCCAGCTACTAACCTATTACCAATTAGTTATTGCCTACAATGTGGTAACACATCCAGAAAAAAACCCTGCACTAGGCCAACTTCTCACCTACTAAAATACAAATCGTCCTCTCTGATCCTCCGCCAAACCCCTCCTCTGTATCTCTAGGGCCAACAATACTGCAGGAAAAGCACTGTTCTCCCACTCCATAGCTAGAACGCGGAATAATCTCCCTTCTGCTCTGATTACTGCCCCTACCTCTTCTCACTTTAAAAACTCACTTAGAACATATTTAAAAAATAAGAGGCTATGCCCATGTATTACATAAGTCTTCAAATTATTCCACTTATATGCCACACTTCCTAATATACCTACTGTAATATATATTACAGTCTAGGTCTCCTCCCAATGCTGATTGAATTTGTGTACTTATTCTGTTATTAATCATGTACAACTATTTTTCCTGTATATATAGGTCTTGTAATGGCTTCTGCTGTATACTGTATTTTAACATATTGTATACTGTATTTTAACATATTGTGTAAAATTGTATTTACTGTGGAGCTTTTCTTCCCGAGCCTCCGCTGAAAATGGAACTGTGTCCAGTCAGACCATCCCGGTTAACAAATGTAAAATAAATAAAATAAATATGTTCTCTGGATATGATGAACTGGCAGACTAAGAATTCACTATATCGTACTCCATCAGGAATACTGAGTGAGCAAATGAGTGTAACTAAGGAAATTGTTTTTCTGAGGTGCGACACAGTATCTGAATTTCTAGACTCAGTTAGGCCTTGTTAAGTTTAATTCTGGTAGCTGCCAAAAACAAAAGACAACGAAATTGCTAAAAAATGGAAGCCAAAACTCTAAACCAACTATACTTAAAGTAGTGAATATTGTAACAGATATAAAAGAACAGGAAGTGGGATCTTTAGGAAAGGGTAGGAGTAAATCATACAGAAAAAAACGGAAATTGTAAGAACAATACATGCAGAAAAATGTTTTGGAGAAGGAAGGAGGTTTAAGAAAGACATGAATTGAAAAATATATGTAATGCTGCTTTGATTATACAGTACAGAGCAACATATGTGATGTACAATGTTTGTAAATGTGAACTTGTTAATATGGTTGATTACTTTTATATACATGTAAGTTTGCTTATATCACAACTGATAATTCAATAAAGGCGTTTTAAAAAAAGATCATTATTGCCTAAAATTTCATAACAAATTCATTAGGGATATTAAACAAAGGGAAGACATCTTACAAGTTCATTTTTGTTGCTGCCATTTCATAATCCCAGATAACTAATCTGTAGATAATTTATCTATATGCCATCTCCTTCACATAACACAAATGGTTTTAAAATAAAAACTAACCTCCTCTGATATGTGAAATTTCTATTACACAGTTGAATACTGCTGTTCAGATGCAATACACATATCACTCAACACATACAGACAGTACATATTGTACAGCTGCTCTGTGACAAAGGTTAATGTATAAGGAAACGTTGCAGTTATTGACAGTACCAGAAATGTTTCTGAACAAAGACTACCTACAAAACTGCATGCTAAACTTTCTTAATGACAATGTTAAATTTCACTAAAGGTTTAAATCCATATTATATGTAACTTTTCCTAACAAGAATAATAACAATTGAGTGTTTAGAATATGTGATGTATTCTCTTTGCAACTGAAAACATGTCAATACGGTTTGTTTTAATTTATATAAATATATGATTGCCTATGTCATTAAGTGCTGATTCAATAAAATTGTTTTTTAACAAAAGAAAAACAGTTGGCTATAAAGGAGCAGAAAAGTGTAGCACTGTTATGGGATAGATTCTGCATACACTGATTTATGTACCTTGTTTTATAATCACCATTTTACTTAAAGTGAAGCACAGCTGGAAGATGATGAGATCTCATTGCAGTTCTGTAACTGTGATGTAGTACAAATCATCATCAACCCATTTTTTTTCCTACATGGGGTTGGGGTGTCATGTCAACTGTTGCCATTTCTCTCTCTCTATTCACTGCCACTCTCCTGCCTTCTTCGACATTCATGCCTGACTGTCACAGGTCTTCTCGCACACAATCCATCCACCTCTTTGCTAGATACCATCATTTCCTCTTCCTTCTCATTTGCCCAAAACTTCTTAACCAGACTGTCTTCTGCTTTTCTACACAACAGCCTGAACCACCATAATCTGTTTTCTCTGACCTTTTCTGCAATTGGAGTGACTTTGGATTCTACTCTTACATCCTCATTTTCTTCATCTGTCCCACAACGTGCATCCTACCAGCCATCTCAGGTACACCACCTCCATCACCTCTAGTAGCTTCCTCAACTGCTCTGAGTTTACTGCCTAGGTTTCTGTACCATACAGTAGTACTGGCCGCACAACTTTGTACACCTTACGTTTCAGCTTCTTTGCCATTCTTCTGTCATTTACTACACCTTCTGTCATTTACTACGCCTAACACTATGTGCCACTTGGCTGCAGCTCCTCTGATTCTAGCTTTGACCTCCTCTTTCATATTTCCCTTCGCCTCATCCACCCCTTGAAGCTGTTAACCTGTTACAATATTTCCCCTTCTATCTCAATTCTCAGCTTTTTTTGATTTCTCACATTTAATGTTATTACTGGTTTTATCAGTACTCAGTTTTACTCATTGTGCCTTCAGTTTTGCATTCCATTACCATATCCTTTAATGAAGTTCTTACTCAGAGTCTGCTTATAATGCCACATTATCGACATACAGCAACTTCATTGACCTGTCCCCTGCAACTTGTTTACCAATGTAGTCCATCACCAGTAGTGGGCTCACAGCTGAACCCTGATGCACCAGCACTCCCACTGGGTACCCCTCTGTGAGACTAATACTGTTCATACTTGAGTCTTTGAATCTAGTACAAATTACAGCATATAAATAAACAGCAGAGTGAAGCATTTAGTTTTACGAGGTATACTTAAGAGAAATATGTATGGCCTTGCTTACCACAAAGATGCTTGAAATGTAAATATTTTACACAGGTACAAAACTTCTTAGTGTTTGGAGTGAAAATAACTCAAAGTGGTTAAAACCAGGACAAAAGTGGCACACGAATATGATGGTCTTCACTTCTGATGCAAGACACCTAAACTGTGAAAAGTCAGGTTTCTGCACACTAATCTCACAATACGAACACTTTTGTGGCATGAATAAAAAACTGAATCTAGTCTTCTTCAGGAATCAAAAATAAAAAAAGACATTCCGAGGTCAAATAGAAAGTTGGTAAATACGATAAGTCATAATGAAACAACTGCCCCCCCCCCAAGGAAAATTTAGTCATTTTGACAACTATTTTAAAAGTGAACAAAGTGCTTAAAGAGACGAGTTCACTACATCCTGTAATTTGAAGAGTAAATTGTAGCAAAATGTGAATTTTGTGAAAATAAGGGTGTTGATTTCTTGATCTAAAAGCTTTACTTGGTTCTTTGAATATATTAGTCTGTACATAGTTGTCTGTTCAGTTCCCTTGATCTCCAATGCCTCAGAAGTATCTTCAAAGGACTGCACTTTAAACCAATGTTTAGTTAAAATTCAACATTTAGCCGAGTTCACTTTATCAACTCCTTTACAACCACACAAGCAAATAAGGCTCGAGTTTCAGCTGCATATTATCTTCTCTGCACCACATGGCTGCTTTTCACATCTGCATTATTGTTATAATGCATTTTCACATTCATTTTTCATATTTATTGCTACTGCAGCACATTCTCACATTACAATTTTTTTATTTTTATTATACTCCTGTTTTATCTTGCACACATCTACATTCATAGTTAATTATTTTAAATGTTTACAGGATCATAGGAGGTTATTAGGCTAATGGCCCTGGGACCCTTACAAGCCTAAGCCAAGAGTTTATCCCCAAAAAGGAAACCTCAGTCAGCACCTGTCAATAAGGGACACAGGTGGAACACCTGATACAAATTTGTGGTTTTCCATCCACTCTTCGGGGTTTGGCTTGAAGAGGGTCAGCGAGGTACTCTGACGTGTATGGGAAGTCTATTCCAGAGACAGGGCTAGCTCTGGGAGAAAAACCTGTCTCTCCATCAGGTTTTATTGATGTTGCGTATTGGATTCAGGCCTTTCGAGCAGGTTCATAGGTGTGTACTAGGCAAATGGCCCTGGAGCCTTTACAAGCCTAGCCCAAACAAACTGCCCAAGCACCATGCCACCCGATGTTAGTTCACAGTGTCCCTATCCAGTACAGCAACTGGAGTGATCCCTGGGGTGACCTTACTGTTACTCATACACTTGTCAAGATTTCTCTTGAAGAGGGCCAGCAAGGTGCTCTGCTTGACATGAATGGGAAGAAGCTTATTCCAGAGTATGGGCAGTCTTTGGGATATGAACCTGTCCCTCCAGCATATAAGGTTGTGATCTCTGAAGCATGTGGTGCAAGGAGCTTGGGATTTCTTTAGGTATAGCATTGGACATGGCTTTGTAAGTCAAGCAGAGACCACCTCTAAGTGGACGATAAGAGACTGAGAACAGCTGAAGTTTCTTGAGTCTGTCCATGTAGGACATGTGTTTAAGGCCTAGGATCCTTTTTGTGATGTACTTTTGTGGCCTCTCCAGCTGTTGTAGGTGTCTGGTCAGGTATATGCCAAACGGGGCATTATATACGATGATCGATCTAATAAGGGATGAGTAGAGAGGGTTGATGACTTCTTCCTTCCTTCCTGGATGCGAAACCTTAGGTTATAAGATGTGCCATGTAGACTTTCTGACCACAGTGGCAATGTGGTAGTCGAAGGTGAGGTGGCTGTCAACCTGGGTGTCCAGATTTCTTCAGTGTTCAGCGGGCTCCCATCAATGTGGTAATTTGTGGGAACTGAGTTTTTTCCAAAGGGGATGATAACACATTTTTTGGCGTTAAGCTTCAGGCCAGGTACCGACACCAGTCACTGATCTCAGACAGGCCCTTTTGTAGGACATCTGCATCACTTTGGTAGTTGATAATGACTCCTAGCTTGCAGTCATCAACAAACAAGTACATGCCAAACAGGAGAGGGAGCAGGACTGAGCCCTGTGAGACTCCACTCGCGACTGGTCAACAGTCTCACTTAGAATCTGCAACTTTCACTCTTGTGGGTCCTGTCTGTAAGCCAATTTGCAACCCACATACTGATGTAAGGTTGATGCCTAGTTTGGTGAATTTATCAAGGACACCTGAGTGGGGAATGGTATCAAAGGCCTTGGCCAGGTTGAGGTAGGCTGTATGCATTGCCTTACCCTCATCCACAGCCTTGGTGACTGTCTCGAAGAAGTCAACAAGGTTCAGCAGGCAGGATCTCCCCTTGACAAAGCCAAACTGTGTTGGCTCAACAGTTTGGAGACTGCCTATATCTTTGTTAAGCAGGTCCATGATGATGTCCTCCACTGCTTTGAATACCAGACTCATCAGGCTAATAGGGCGATAGCAAAAAAATGTATCATCATACCATTCTGCTAATGGTGAGTAGTCAGACTTGCGAATATGAAGCATCTCTAGCAGGGGAGGGTCCGAGATTGCCTTGTAAGCGAGACACAGATCACCCCCTGAGCAATCTGTATGATACCAAGTACAGTGATACTGATTTGAGCAGTAAAGCAGAACAAACTTCTGAACCGATAAAGGAACCATGTAGCAAACAGCAAAATAGTGAAGAAAAAGGCAAACTGGTTCCAACACAGCACTCTTTAATAGCAACACAACAAGGTAAGCACTTTCACGGATTACATCCGCTTCCTCAGACCAAAATAGTAAAACTCAAGTCACATCTTTAAACATTCAAGCAGCCAATGAGGCACACTAATCACTGAACTAATTTAACACATTCATTGCCTTGTCTAAGCAGTGAAGAAACTAACATCAGTGTGTAAATCAGCAACACTATAAAACATACATTGCAGCTCAAAGATTGCCAAGTACATAATTAAAACTGATTCTGGTCTATCACATGAACATAAATATAAATTCTAAAATGTATCAACATTTAAATTTTATTTATCTAGCTGGATACATATCCCTTTTCAGTAGAGGCCATATATATATATATATATATATATATATATATATATATATACACACACACACACAAATTTGTAACATAACTGGTTCTTAAGTTACTTAAATATATTAAAATATACATATATACATATATATATATATATATATATATATATATATATACACACACACATATATACATATATATATATATACATACATACATATACACATTCTATCAGATTGTACAGCATTCCGTCTACCCTTGAATTTTTAACATAACTGGTTCTTAAGAGATTTGTTTTTTCTGGGTTCAATCCCTTTACTTATTAGATGTACCAAGTAAAAGGCTTTTCGGACCACTGTCACTACATGATGGTTGAATATGAGATTGTTGTCAACCTAAGTACCCAAGTCTCTCATCAAAGGTTGTATACTTAGGGGGTTGCCATTAATGTGGTAAGCAGTAGGGGCCATGTTTTTGCTGAATGGTATGATGATACATTTTTTTGCATTTAACTTGAAGCCACGACTTTGGCATCAGTCGTTAGCTGCTGTGAGACCCTTTTACAGTATGTTAACAATTTGGGGAGTCAGTAACAGCACCCAACTTAGAGTCATCTGCAAACTTGGTCAGCCACATGCCTTTTGTCTTTGCCTAGACTTTTGAGAAGTAGATGCCAAACAGTAGGGGACCCAGGACAGATCTCTGGGGAACTCCACTAGTGACAGGTCTGCTACTGGAGGTGGATGTGTCTATGTTGACCTTGTGGGTCCTGTCAGTGAGCCAGTTGGCCACCCACCTGATGAGACAGGGATTTACACCAAATTGTGTTAGCTTTTCAAGGATGCCCGAGTGGGGGATTGTGTCAAAGGCCTCGGCCAAGTCAAGGTAAGCTTTATCAGAGTTTCCCTCATCCAGGGCCTTGGTGACAGTCTCAAAGAAGTCAACCAGGTTCAACAGGCAAGATCTGCCCTTGATGAATTCAAATTGGGTGGGGTCAAGTGCTTGGATATTGCCTATGTCCTTGTTTATGAGATCCATAACAATATGCTCCATGGCTTTACAGGTCAGACTTGTCAACCTAATGAGGCAATAGGTTCCAGGGTCAGTAGTGGCACCACCTTTGTGCAAGGGGATGACAATGGCAGTTCTCCACTCTACTGGAATGAAGCCTGTACTTAAGCTATGGTTGAATAGGGTGCTCAACGGCAAAGCTTGTTCTTGCTGGAGATGGTGCAAAATACAGCCTGGGATACTATCATGTCCCATGGAAGCTGTGTTCTTTGCCTTGGATAGGACCTTTAACACTTGATCTACGGAGATGTGAGGTGCAGGTCAAGTACTGGGCATGCTGAAAGGGCCTTTAGTGGGGACAGGGGGTGAAGTTTGTGCTGAACCTGTCTGCTAGCAGTTTGGCTAAGTCAACAAGATAAGTACAAGTGATACTGTTAAGTACTAATTCAGAACAAACCTGAACTTTGCCATGGAGATTCCTGACATAACTGAAGGTGGCTTTGTGGTTTCCCTTTGTTTCGGAGGCTACTTTCGATTCATAACTGGCTTTGCAGGTTTTCATTAGTGATCTAATTTGCTTGTTGAAATTAAGGAGAGAGTTATTTGCAGTTTTGAATTTTTCCTTTTTACTCTTGGTCAACAGTTTCTTCCTTTTATTGTAAAGCCTGCTGATAATGTCCACCAAACAGGCTTGTGTTTCCTTGAGGGGCAGAGTTTAGTTCTGTTGGGTATGGCTGAGTCCATGCAGTTGTACAGGTGCTTGTATACTGCACTAGCGTATTGATCAGCATAGTTGCCTGCATCCTCTGAGGGGGGACAGTGGTGTGAAGCTAATGATACTCACCCTTAGAAGGTTGTAATCAGCTTTTGAGAAGTTTTTTAGCCCGATTATGGCTGGGGGGGGGGGGGGGTAGAAACTTTGAATGAGACAGACTGATGATCTGATCTCACCAGGGAAGAACATACTGTAGGAGTGGTGCAGCAGTCACCCATGTTGGTGAGAAGCAAGTCCAAAATGTTATCTCCCCTTGTGGGGGATGAGACGAGCTGGTCTAGTGCGTTAGAACTGATGAAGTCAAGGAATCATTGGGTGAGTGCATTAGTGCAGGAATAGTTCACCCAGTCTATGTTGGGATAGTTGAAGTCACCAAGGATCACTGCGATAGGGGGTGCCTTGATGGAGTCAAGTAGATCCAGGTAGGAGGAGTGGGTATCCTGAGTCATGGAGGGGGGGAGCTATAGCTGGCTATAACTTAGATGGGTGTTTTGGCAACTGTCAGTTGCACCTGGAGTAGTTCCAGTGCATCATGCTGGCAAGCCAGTCTGGAGGCGGGCCTGTCCATAATGAAGATAGGGACTCCACCACACTTAGTCTTCCAGACCTCATTTTGGGGTCAGAATATGTGGAATGAGATATAGCCTGGCAAGGCAGGGGTGCTGTCTGCAGCCATGAACCAAGTTTCCGTGACAGCACAAACACCGGCATCTTCCAGTGCAAGGACAGCCTCCAGTGAGTGCATTTTCAGGCTGGCTCCTAGTGTTAAGCAGCAAAACCTTCAATTTGCTTTTTGACGGATCTTTTACGTAGGAAGATTTGTCTTTGGGACATTGCCTAAAAAATGCACAATGGAGGAGGCAAAAGCCCTGGCCAGGATCCGGAATCCCAGGGGTGACAGGTGGAGGCCATCTCTGGCAAAAGCATTGAGGCCTGTCAACCATGCCATCGCAGGCAGATAGATACTGGATCCCCTTGGAATGACACCAGAAACTAAGCCACTTGTTGAAGTCAATTATTTTTGTTGGTATTGTGGTATTCTTGATGAAGGTAGGATGCTGCTTGGGGCTAGGGTCATACCTGCCTGGGACACACACACACAGCTCAATCATTACTCTCTTCATATAGTCCACGGAGGTACATCTCAAGTAATTCACACCAACATGGACAATGACAGAGTCAAACTTGTACTTGTTGTGGAGAGACTTAAGTGCACGATGTGGTGGATTCTGGAACCAGACAGACAACTCACTGTGACTTTTTCCTTGTTGAGTCTGGTGAGAGGGACATCGGTGTATCTCACAAATGAGTTGCCAATGACTAGTATGTTTGGTTTATTATTAGACCTTGTGGAGTGTGTTGGTTTATTGTTTTGCCATATGAGCTGTGTTTATGAGGGGTACCTGTCAAATCTTCGAACGCTCAAAATTTCAAACGTTACATGGTTGAGACCAAACGTTCGAAATTTTGAGTGCTCGAAGATAGACTTGCAACGGCACCGTACAGTGCAGATAGGGAGAATTTGCACCATACAGTGCAGATAGGGAGAATTTTCTGCACTGAAGTGCGGTCTTGGAGTTGGTATATTTAAGTAGGGAGGGTGTGGGGGATGCAGGGGGGGGTGTTTTTTTCTGGGTTTTCTTTTTTATTTTATTTTACGTTAGAACATCCAAATGTCGAACATTTGGTCTCAACCATGTAATCTTCGACATTTTGGATGTTTGAACATTTAACATAGACCCCTTATGAGACACTGGTGTGCTGTCTGCTGTATGTGATATGTTTGGTGTTATGTGTGAAATGTTTGTGAGTGTGTTCTGGAGGCCTCTGTTGTTTAGGTAAGTTTTTACTGAGGACCTCTGCAGAGGTTGGTGTGTGTTGTGCTTGGTTATGTGATGTCAGCGGTGTGGTGTTTGTGCTGGCAATCTCTTTCTAAGGAGTACTGAGTGTGGTGTGAGAGAGCATGGATTCCAGGCTACTGATATAGATGCATTTCTTGCAAGTAGAAGAGGGTGGTCAGTGAACATGAGGCAGTTGCTACACTGTTTCAGTATGCCCATGTTAACCAGGATGCCAGGAGAAACTGATCGGAGCTGTCTAGACATAATGATCCGAATACTTAGGTGGACTTATGGAGATAAGGCTTTAATAATGGTTTGTCCACAAAAGTGTAGACCACAAAAACCTTCTTAAATGTAAAGTACAGAATGAAGGCCAAGTGCTAAACCAAAACTAAGATGCTTAGAATAAGAGATAAATTTAATCAGGCTACTAACAATCAGTAATAAATGCAGTACAATAAAAGCACTTGAACACTTAACAGCAGGCAGCAAAGCAAAAATAAGGTAATAAAAGTAGGAAGAACAAATTTACAGTAAAAGCAGCTGAATGAAGTGTACATTTTTTTTAGGTGGAGTGGGAGGAAACAGAAGATAGACAAAGATTAAGAAACTAAGGGGGGTGGCCTTCCCAAATGCTCTCTCTGTACTCAGTAGATGGAGCTGATGAGATGGGACTGGGAGGAGTGTCCAAAATCAAAGCAGCAAGGGGGTAGTCCTTCTCATATGATGCAGCACACAAAGGTACCAAGTAGAGGTAGTGAAACCCAAAGCACGAAACACAATCCAAAGTGGAAGCACCAGCAGTTTATTTAGTACATAAACGCAAATATTCACAAGGCATTTTCGTCCACAAGACTTCTTCAGATGTAACAAAGAAAAGAAAAAACTAGCTGTAGCATCCTTTATATCCCCCAAAAGTCACTTTAATTGCTTAATATGATAAATTGACAATTGGAAACACCCAGATTTATGCAAATACTCCACTTTCTGTAACCTTTGCAAGCCTCTTTGCAAGGATGTCAATGGAAACGCAAATAAACAAATAAGCAAATTCACAGCTATCAAATCTATTTTAAAAACATATTAAAAAACATGTATACTTATGTGTGCAACATTAGGTGAAATTAAATGAGTAGAAGTTTAAAAGTAGATTAAAAAAGTAAAATGAAAGAAGCCTGAAAAAATGTAAAACACAAGTATTGTGGTGACCAACTTAAAATCTCAGTGTTAAATAAAAGATGGATGTGCCCTATCTCAACATAGATATATATATATATATATATATATATATACATATATATATATATATATATATATATACATACATACATACATATACTTACAAGTATGCATAAAATGTTTAAGTACAAAGGTATTTGTGAGTATATGTAAAGAAAGTATATTCAAGGGACCTGAAAAATGTATTTAACAGAACTCATATGATCTCACTGTACTCAGTTGAGTGAGCAGATAAGATGGGAATGGGAGTAGTGAACAAAAATCAAATTTACAGCAGGGCGGACAATTCCAAAGGCACCAAGTTTAACAGTAAAACAACACTTAGGTGGGAGGGTAGGAAAATGCAGACAGACAAAGGCCAGCAATAAAAGTGAAGCAAATAAATAAATGCAATACAGTTTTGTTAACTATCACTGAAACAGATCAAGTGCAAAAAGTATACTTGTATCAGCTCAGAAATACAACAGAGAAAATAGACCTCAGGCAAACACAGAGGTGTTGGCTAGTAGCAAACACCTTAGGTGGGCTGACTCCACGGAATGCAAAGCAACCCCCCACTGTGAAACTAGCTACTCAATTAACCCTGAGAAGCAAACTGCAGACAGACGGAGGCAAGAAATAAACAATGAAGCAAATAAATAAAGAAATGCAGTGCAGTTTTGTTAACCATCACTGAAACAGATCAAGTACAAAAAGCGTACTTATATCAGCTTGGTATATCCAGATGGTTACAGAATCAAATACAGCCAGGTACTTAGCTTTGCTATATCAGATCTGCTACTGATTTTAATCTTACTTGCAGCTTTTGATAACGTGAAGTCCAATTCTTTTAACAGCATGCCCTTGTTTGATTGTTACAAACTATTGCCTTTTATTAATAATTCCAGCAGCTCCCCAACTTCAAAATACTTGGCTTAATTATTCAGTTTGGTAACTGAAGCATCTATAGTATCTGTACGGTCTTTTGCCTTTTTAAAGAAAAAATTGCAAATAAACAATTTTTCTTTCTTTCTATGGTTACAATAATTATCAAACTATACTGAACTTCTCTCTAACTTCTACTTTACGTTTCTCCTTTAAGGCTTCTTCCCCAGTGATAAAAAATTACTGTCAGGTTCATCACTGAAGTGATTTACATACCCCCAGTTTTCTCACTAAAAGTGATCATCCTATCGATAAACAACTATATATTAAATTGTTACATGTGTTAGTGGGCCACATTGAGTTCTAATTTTGAAATTGGGCCAGAACAGGATAGATGGCATGCTGGAAAAACAATGGATTGGGCGAAAAAAAATACATATGGATAAATTGAACAAAAATAAATTTAATTTCCAATGAAATAAAGAAAAAAACACAAAACGATAAAAAAACTGACAAAATGAAAAAAAGCAAAGAAAAAAAAATGAAAATTTAATTTTAAAGCACTGAAATTTCTGTTATCCTTCAGGATATCACCATCACTCTCCATATCCTTCACTGTCCACCTGTTCCTTACCATCTCTTGTTCCTTTTCTGTACTTTTTTTTGTTATTTATTATTTTTGTGGTGTTAAGATGCTGTGTGCAAGTGTCATGTTGTGTGTGATGTGTGTGCATGTGTGTGTCTCTGCATTTGTCTGAGATGAGCTGAAGACACAAAACATGTAGTGCTGTATAATGTTTCAAAGTATTTTCATAATGCTATTTTTGTTCTCTTCAAAGTCATTCTTGAAATCATGCATTTGGTACAGGAGGAATAATAAAAAAAGTAACTTTTAACAATAATCCAGTCTAGTAAGAAATAAGAAAGTCTGTCTGTGGTTGTCTTGTGGCTGTCTTCTGTTGTTTATCATCTCCATATCTCATTTACATATTTACATTTATTAATGTCATATTTAATAATTACATGGTGTGGGATTTTTCAAGACATGTTTTTCTTTTCAAAGTGCATGTTGTTTTGCATGTCCGAGTATGCATCTCATTTTTAACTGCATTTCCATCTCCATAGGGAGGCAGGACAGCAATGAACAGCACAAGTGGTGTTCGGTGAAGTAAAAAATATTTAGTTGTTGTCCACTTATACTGACCACTTTCCTTTCCTTTCTTGGGTTCCTTCATCTCTTCTCTCATTCTCGGGTGGGAGGGTAGGTAAAGGTAAATGGGAGTAATAGGCCCATAGGCTCACCCTCAACAAGCCCAATATATAAGAGTGAGTGCACATCCATCTGAGGAGACAAATCAAAATTGGGAAATAAAACATTAACAAGGTTAATTTATTAAAATTTCATGTTACTACACAATGGATCAGATTCCAAAATAGTTGCCATCAGTATAAGTTGGCTCCAATTCAAAAAGAATTGCTCTCAGCATAAGTGACTTATTACCATGTAAGGCCTATCTATAAACAAACTTACACCAGTGGTCAGATTCCAAATGATCTAGTATCAGTTTAAGTGATCACTTACACCAGTGGTCCGATTCCAAATGATTTGGTATCAGTTTAAGTAATCACTTACACTGACAGCAAGTCTTTTGGAATCCTCCCTACATGTCAAATGCTATATATTACAGGACTCTTATCCTGTTACATTTTGCCTGTGTTACTTTTTACTTGAATTTAACAGTATTTAGTTATGCACTGATTTACTGTCTGACTGAATGACTGTTTAATGCTATTAAAAAAAAAAAAGTCTTCTTCTTCTTTCTGCTGTTCATGGTTAGGGGTTGCCACAGCAGATCACCCCTCTGCTCATGACTGGCAGTGGAGTTTTACGATGCCGATTTGCCAGCCCGGCGCCCAACCTTCCACAGAAGGCACACTCACGCATGCACTAACGCCTAGGACCAATTCAGAGTGTCCAATCCACCTATAGCATGTCTCTGGGATGTGGGAGAAAACCGGAGCACCCAGAGGAAACTCATGCAACCACAGGGAGGACATGCAGACTCCGGACAGAAGGCACCCCAGCCGATGATCGAACTGGAGAACCTCTTGTAGTGAGGCAGCAACACTAACCGCTGCACCACTGTGGCCGCCCCAAATATTTAAAATACAATCAATTAAATATCTACCAATAAAAAAAAATGCAAATACAATAGCCATAAGAATTTTAAAGGCACAACTTTCTTTTAAGGCAGGAACCATAGAGGGCTATTGCCATAAAAGCACACACAGCAAGATACCTATTTAAAAAGCTTTCTTTCTTTCAGAACTGGCTTAAGAGGTACTGATTCATTCAAGCCTGCACCTCTATGTGCTGATAATTTGAGAATCCATCTTAGTTCTTTCCCATCTGTAATGTTCTTTATATCATCCAACCTAAAACTTTCATAGATTACTTCTATTGCCATAAACTTGAACCAATGGTCAGTGCATTTCTCTAGAATGTGTTTGGCTAAGGCACTATAATGATGGCCCTTATTAGCACAGTAATTATGGTCTCTAATTCGTTCCTTAAGTCGCTTATTAGTTTTCCCTATATAAAAGTTAACAAGTCACATACTGTGCTAGGTAAACTAAGTTTTTAGTGTTACAATTAGCTTTAACTTTGAAAACATGATGATTACCATTGTGTGGTTGAATAAATGTATTAGATACATAAATATATTTACAAAAAGTACATTTGCCACAGATAGAGGTGCCAAAACTAGTTGTTCTAATACTAGGTTGCCTTAGCTTACTTGTATTACGAAAACAGAGCTGTCTTTTCAATGACTTTTTATTTTTACAAACAAAATTTGGAACTGCACTGACAAGCTCACGTAGAGTAGGATCAGAAGATAAAATATGCCAATTTGTCAGTACTAAAGTCATACAATAAGCTACATTACTATAACAATTATTATGGGCAGTCTTTCTTATGTTTTCTTTACATGAAACAAATGGACGTCTACTCCTTTGTCCATCTGACTTAACCCTCTCACATGCTTTACTATCTTCAAAAGGTTTATAACCACGTATTAGCCTGACGTGCCTGGTCTGCAAGGCCATGGAACGTATCATAATGGAACTTATAAACAAAGACATTGGTAACCTCCAACTCTGGCCCCCACCCAGTTCAGGTTTGTGAAAGGCAGATCATGCCTTCTGAACCTGATCGACTTCTTTGAGGCAGTCACCAAAGCCGTAGACGAGGGTAAGGTGGTTCACACAGCCTATCTTGACCTCGCCAAGGCTTTTGACACCATCCCCCATTCTGGAATTATAGCTAAACTCACTAAAATAGGTATACATCCCTACGTCACAAGATGGGTTGTCAACTGGCTCACTGACAGAACCCATACTGTAAAAGTTGCAGACTCCAAATCTGACTTCAAACCAGTGACAAGTGGAATACCACAGGGTTCAGTCCTGGGACCTTTCCTGTTTGGTATCTACTTCTCTGAAGTACAGGCTAACACAAAAGGCCTCTGGCTAACGAAGTTCACAGATGACTGCAAACTAGGAGCCATAGTAGAGTCCCCAAATGAAGTGGAAATCCTACAGAGGGGCCTCACTGAGACAGATGCCTGGTGTCAGAGGCTTGGCCTCAAGCTCAATGCCAAAACGTGCATTGTCATCCCCTTTGGTAAAAACTCTGTATCCATGAACTACCATGTAAACGGCAGTCTACTTAACACCAAATGTGTGATAAGAGACCTTGGGACCCAGGTGGACAGTAGTCTCTCCTTTGATAATCACATCGCCACAGAAGTCAGGAAATCCTTCTATGTGGCACACCTCATCACAAAATTAATAAAAAAAAATTAATAAAGCATATTTAAAAAAAATAGTCAGACAAACCATAAAATAACAAAACAACCAAATGTAAACACTATTATATATGTGTGTGTGTATGTGTGTATCTATATATATATATATATATATATATATATATATATCTATATATCTATATATCTATATATCTATATATATATATATATATATATATATATATATACACACACACACACATACATATATATATATATATATATATATACACACACATACACACACATACAAAAACACTGTTTGATCTCTGTGCATTTACTTGTCCTGACTCATAATTTCAAACGACAATTAATCATACTCTCATTTTTGTTGGTGTATTGAGATCAAGAACATGTAGGTAGATGATAAAAGTTAAACAACAAAAATAAATGACATACAAATGGCACAGTGTTTAGCACTGTTGCCTTACAGCAAGAGGTTTGCTAGTTTGTTTCTTGGCAGGGGTGCCTTCTGTGTGGAGTCTGCATGTCCTCCCTGTGATAGTGTGAATTTCCTTCCACATTCCAAAGATATGCAGTAGGTGGATGGTTACTCTAAGCTGGCCACAGGTATGAGTGCACGTACAAAAGTGAGGTGTGGAAAAACAACCATGACAGGGCTAGCCACCTGCGGTGTAAACCTTGGCTCTAGATAAACTGTCATTGTTGAAGTAGCACCCCTACCTTATGTGCAAAATGGGAAAAAGGGATTGTGGATGGAAGAAATTGTAAACAAGCATACACAGGGTTTAAAACTTCAGGATAGAATGATTAATACAATGGTCCAAACTCTGATTGCCTTTTTAGGCTCAGGTTTATCTTTTTAAGTTATATTAGAAGCTCCACAGTATCTAATTACCAAGTGGGAAACTTCTGACCAGTTAAGAGCAGATAAATTACACCAATTCTTGGTTATGTATTACTTCAATAATGCAAGGATAACAATACGTGACCTTATTTCCAATATTTTAATATTTGAAGGAGTTATATGCAAAAACTGCAAAATGCTTAAATATAAAAACTGAATTAAAAGATGCACATGCACTTTTTGTTGTAAAATTGCCCAGCTTTACATCAAATTTACAAGTCCAAAAATATTTAACAAGTCTGCAGCCAATAAGTCACATGTTCTACAATTGTCAGAAAATGAACGATTATATAAAGCTTTCATAAGCAATGTATGCTAAGCATTAAAGATTATCACGAATTTTGTGTAGAACAGTTTATATATATATATATATATATATATATATATATATATATATCACACACACACACACACATACATACACATACATATGTGTAATGTTATTATTTTGTTTTAATTCCATTGTTAGTAAGAGAATGATAACATTTAAACCAAAAAGGTACATATAAATACATTTTGTTACAGTTTACTCTAATATAACTGTATATGATAATATACTGCTTTAGGCAAAATAAGAGTAGCTATTACATTTTTAAAATGTCTACTTTATTTTAATAGTTTTCTTTCATATAAAATGTGGCTTTCAATGCATTACTAATTAATATTAAACTGAGTAAATAGATTTTAGGTGTACCCAGACAGCCACATAATTGTGATAGAGAAGCATTTATCCTGACAAGAAAGTCTCAAACAGTACAACTTTTGAGTACAGAAAAGAGAAAAGATTGATTTCTCAGTTGTTAATTAAAATACTTGGATTATTATGGGCAGGTTCTTAAATCTAAACATGTCATTCATTTTTGGAAGTCTTCAATTTGCTGTTTAAAATACTAAAAACTGATGCTATTGTTGACAGTAGGTTTTAGAAAATGCCTATGGATATACCACCCTGAATACGCCTGTCACTGACAGCCTGAACGCTTGTGCAACATTCTGTGTCTATCTATAGTGAGATATGCTGCACACGACAGAAAACACACCTACCCACTACACAGTTTTTCTCTCCACAACTGCATCAATTGCGGATGATATAAAATCAAGAAACAGTTAAAGGCTGATTAGTATACAGCAAAGAGACATGCAAATTTATTAATCTTACTTAATATATTTGAACTAAAGTAAAAGATACACATTTTAGACTCAGAGTCCACTTTATCTGATGAGAGTAATAAAAATCTAAACTGGGAGGTAAAATCAGCCACAGATGGTACAGGAAAACCAGGAACATTTGAGCACTACACACTGTCTACAGAAACAACCATCCACCTTCTTTCCATGTAACTAACATAATTTGTTAGTAGAGGTTGTGTGTCTGAGCACATGTCCCAGGTCATCATAGCTTAGCCAGGGCCAGTATAGCATTTCAGTGAGTGAATTGTTTGTGCTCATTGGCTGACTGGGGTTGCCTGGACTACGCCTTGGAATAAGCACCTCATTGGTTCTTTCAAGCTTTTTTTAAAGTTGTTTCAGGTTTCAACTTTGACTATTTCTGCCATTTCACAGTGACACTGAGCTAATCGGAGGAAGTAGGAGGAAGGGCTCTGAGCTAACGAATCTGAGATATATAACATTAAGTATCCTGTTTTTTGCTTATTTCTGAGTTATTTATAGCACTTTTATTTTCCTCATTGTGTGTGAGGTATTAAGTGGAATTTTTTACAATTGTTAAGCATCTGGTTGGGTTTGTTTGTTCTGATTTTTGTTTCCCTCCCTTTTGGTATCCTGTTTTTTATACTTGGTGGATTTGCAGTTGCCCACCCCTTCTGTAAATTTGATCTGGGACACTCCTCCCAGTCTAGTGTCATCACCTCATTCTACCTATTCCAGGGAGAACATTTGAGAAGGCCAACCCAGTTAGCTTTTGCTCCTCCTTTCCCCTTTACAAAAAAAATGTTCTAAGCTTGTTTCCTGCCTTTCCTATAAGTTGTCTAGTCCAGATACAGATTTGCTGTATTCAGGACTGCTTGTAAGCTTCTGAGCCCCCAAGCCTTTCTGTGTTGGAGGGAAGCCTTCTAGCTTAATTTTGTTTCTTAGAACTAGCCAGTTTTCTAGTTTCAGTACTCAAATCTGTTTCTTTGAGCTCAGCACTTGTTCAGAACTCATTGTAAGCACTAAATAAGCTACAAATTACTACAGCACTCAACTTTCCTCACTTGTCAAGAGGAAAACAGTTTTTAGTACTTAATACATAAGCACCTATTCAGGCATGTCTAAGGGTCAGCTGCCAGTGTTTTCTCCTGTCTACCTGATGAATATGGGCATCTTGGGGCAATGCAGCAATTGCCTCATGTACACAGACAACCCTCTCCTACCACCCAACACTACAACTTGTGAGAGATGCACTTATATAACCAAACTGGAAGCAAAGCTCTCTTCACCCAAGACTGGACTAGACAGTCAAGAGGAGAAGGTAAACACTTGTACCACACCACACACATCACATAGTCCCTCAAAACCTACACCACCAAAACACACACATAGAAACACAAAACACACACCTAAATTTGTGGAGGCTCTCAAAAAAAAATCTACCCAAGCAACAGGGACCTCCAAAGCAGAAACGCAAGCAACCTCCACCCCCCAACACAACCCAAATGACACATAGCCCACAAACTCAGTGTGCCACTCAACCACAGCCCATAAGGCATAACAACGTACCTAACACTCTAGTCATAGGTGACTCTATAGTCAGGCACACTGATGTTCCACTCACCAGGCAAAACAAGGAGAAAGTTACTGTCAGCTGCCAGGATCCGCCACATAATGCATGCACTCAGGTCACTCCACAATAAGTACAAATATGACACTGTCATTGTCCATGTTGGTGTGAATGATCTGAGATGTACCTCCCTGGACTGCATGAAAAGAGACATGGAGGAGCTTTCTGATCTTGTAGCCCAGGCAGGTATGACCCTAGCCCTGAGTAGCATGCTGCCATCACCCAGAATGATACCACAGTACAAGGACAGAATGATTGACTTCAACAATTGGCTAAGTTTCTGGTGTCATTCTAAGGGGATCCAGTATCTGTCTGCCTAGGATGACATGATAGACAAACCACAATGCTTTGCCAGAGATGGCCTGCACCTGTCGCCCTTGGGATTCCGGATACTGGCTAAGGGTCTTGCCACCCCTATAGTGCCTTTTTTAGGCAAGATTCAAATGACAAATTCACCTCCGTAACAGGTACAAGCAAGCAAAATCTGAGGGTAATGCTACTCATTGCTAGAAGTCTAAACCAAAAAATGCACTCACTCGAGGCACTCCTTAAAATGGAGAACATCAACATCTGTGCAGTGACAGAGACCTAGTTCAAGACTCCAGAGAGCATCCCTGCATTACCAGGCTATAATTCATACCACACCTTTCGGCTACCTAACTTGGACCGAAGCACTAAAGGCGGAGGCATGTCCATATTCATAAAGGATACCCACACCTCCAGGCTAGTTGCTCAGCATAATGCATCTGAGATTATCCAAATGCAACTAACTCTGGGCAAGACAGCAATGCAAATTGTAGCTTGCTACAGATCCCCCACCATGCCCCAGGATTCCCACTCCTCATTTCTTGATACACTGGAAAATATTAGGGTACAACCTAACACCCTAATAATGGGCGATTTCAACTACCCCACCATTAACTTGGAAAACTACTCATGTACCAACTCTTGTGCTCAACATTTTCTGGAATTCATAAATTTCAATGTCTTGGATCAACTTATCCACACCCCCACCAGGGGCAGCAATATCCTCGACCTGGTCATTACCAACATGGGCAACTGGTGTTCCATATCAGAGGTCAATTCCTTGTTGGTCAATTCTGACCACAAGCAAATCACCCTAGACATCCACATCCCAGCCACACCTCCGATTAGAGAAACCACCGTAAAAAAATTTCTCCAAAGCCAACTTCACGCTTCTTAAGACAGAAGTGTCAAACTTCACAACACCCATGCTGAAGGACAATAGAGATACGACTGCTGAATCCTACACAGTTGCACTTTATAAGCACTTACACGAGAGCATGGATCATGCAATCCCTAACAGAACCAAGATGCTATCCTCCAAAAGAACGAAGCCAATCTGGTGGTCCTCTGCTATAAACAAACTCTACAAAAGAAGAAAGAAACTGTTGCAAAAAAGAGTAAAATCCCATGATTGGATGAACTCCATGGTCAGCCTCAATAAGAAGCTGAGATCCCTCATAAAATCCTCCAAAGCTAGTTATGAAAACAAAATTGTCACTGATTCTAAAGACAACCACAAAGCATTCTATAGCTA